>NW_027100730.1:3076833-3159333 GCF_040412425.1 Macrobrachium rosenbergii
CTTTAGGCGATACCCAAGTCAACACTCAACACCGGAAACATGACGAAAGCCATAAACACATGGGCAGTGGCAGTAATCAGATACAGCACAGGAGTAGTGGAGTGGACGAAGGCTGAACTCCGCAGCATAGACCAGGAAACTAGGAAACACACGACAGCACACAAAGCACTACACCCAAGAGCAAATACAGACAGATTATACATAACACAAAAGGAAGGGGGGAGAGGCTACTAAGCACAGTGGACTGCATCAACATTGAGAGTAAAGCCCTAGGGCAATATCTGAAAACCAGTGAAGACGATTGGCTAAGGAGTACATGGGGAGAAGGACTGATAAAAGTAGATGAAGACCCAGAAACATACAGACAGGAGAATGAAAAACAAACCAATGCATGGACAGTACGTGAGACAGACTAAAGAGCTGGCCAGTGATGAAACATGGCAATGTCTACACAGGGGAGAACTCGAGAAGGAAACAGAAGGAATGGTAACAGTGGCACAAGATCAGGCCCTAAGAACCAGATATATCCAAAGAACAATAGATGAAAATAACATCTCACCCATATGCAGGAGGTGCAATATGAAAGACGAGACCATAAACCACATAGCAAGCGAATGTCTGGTGCTTGCACAGAACCAGTACAAAAAGAGACATGATTCAGTAGCAAAAGCCCTCCACTGGAGCCTGCGCAAGAAACACCAGCTAGCTTGCAGTAATAAGTGGTACGAATACCAACCTGAGGGAGTGATAGAAAACGATCAGGCAAAAATCCTCTGGGACTATGGTGTCAGAACAGATAGGGTGATACGTGCCAATAGACCAGACGTGACATTGATTGACAAAATCAAGAAGAAAGTATCACTCATTGATGTCGCAATACCATGGGATACCAGAGTAGATGAGAAAAAAAAAAAAAAATTGATAAGTATCATGACCTGAAAATCGAAATAAGAAGGATATGGGATATGCCAGTGGAAATTGTACCCATAATCATAGGAACATTAAGCACAATCCCAAGATTCCTGAAAAGGAATCTTGTAAAACTAGATGCCGAAGTAGCTCCAGGACTCATACAGAAGAGTGTGCTACTAGAAACAGCGCACCTAGTGAGACAAGTGAGTGATGGACTCGTAAGGAGGCAGGATGCAACCCAAAACCCCACACTATTAAAACCACATAGTTGAATAGGATGACTGTGATAGACAAAAAATAAATAAATAAATAAATAAATAAATAAATAATAATAATAATAATAATAATAATAATAATAATAATAATAATAATAATAATAATAATAATAATAATAATCTAAGGCCTCTTCTTATCTGGAAGTGGCTGGAGACACTGTCAGAGCAAGCACTTTCTGACTCCTATGTAGCTGGGTTCCTTCCATAACTAATTGTTCCCTTCTATAACTGGTCCTTTACCATAGTTCATTCCTGCCTAGGACTCGTCTCTATGACTGGTTCCTATAACAACTGGTTCCCTGTCATGCAGAAGTTCATTTAGGAGAGTGTTCTTGGGTTAAACAGCATGCACTCCTTAGCCTGGGCTATACTGCTATACTGTGCTCTTTCCTAACTCGACTGTTGCACAGCACACTTAGTCTGGGTTGTCATTCACAACACAAGTGGCATTCAGCCTCAGATTTGACATTTTCATAAAACTCATGAAAGAATACTGCTCATCTTATCCTACGGATGGTGGTACAATTTCAACCTCATGCATGCTCAACATGGTGCAAGTTATGTGACATTACCATAACAATTCTTGGTTATTTGCTGTTGCATCATGGCAAAAGTATGAAAGAACACTATTAATTGTTATGGCAACATGCACATTATCAAGCAAGACAAGGGCATACCTTCCACAAGAGAGATATGTTGCACTTCAGATGCAAGCAAGGGGAGGTACATCCCTTTCCCCTCTTGCATGGTTGTCCTACATGTCTCAAACAGTCTGATTTGGGTTTACACAACAGCGCATTTACTTACTTACATACACACACTTACACAAGCACACTCGATCATAGACAACCTCATTTCCCAGTGTCTAATTCACGTTTTGATAAAATGGAAACCTACTCATTTCCCCTTTACACCAATTATGAAGGGTATTACCATTAACTTTTATGAGGGATTTCCATCATTACACAAAAGTCAGTCTCATATACTTTAGTTTAAAACACTCTGATCTCACCATTCAGTGCTCTCTTTCCAAAGTCTATATGAAAACAATTCACTCTCTTTTACTCCTCTTGACTCTTGCCTTCTGGAGGACAGACAAGTCCTTGAAGCAGCCTTAGTGAACTGGTTAAGAGCCCCAATCCTCAAGTGGTCGAGTACTGATGGAAGAATGGGAGATCTGAAGTAGGAGGTGAAGTGAAGCTACCCTTTGACTAAAGGGAAGATATGCTGTGATGTGTCCATCAAGGAGAACTGCAAGCAGTCAGTTTATTCATGACCTCTTGGCAGGTGTTTGTTTTTCAGAGGAGAACTGTAGAGAGTGAGTGAGAACATATCAGTGTGTTTTGTGTTTGTCTGCATCTGGCTGCAGTGTGGCCATAGAGCTTCAGCAAATGAACCAGAGGGTTGGCTAACGAGCAGAACAGGTAAAGAAAAACAGGAGTCTGAGAAAAAGAGCAATTGTCACTCTTTACAGGGAATAGTAACTGCTTCATTAAATGCCTTTTCAATCTTGAGGAAAAGCTGAAAGATGATCAGGTCATTTAGGAAGGGCCTGGCAGTCTGTTTGTGGCCAAATTATCCTTCCTTCAAGTCAAATCCTGTTTCTTATGTGACCATTTCTGAAAATCCCCAAAGCAGATGTTCATTAGTAAGGGTATGGTGGTCTGTTTATGACCAAATTATCCTCAGCCCTGATTCAGGTTCCAAAATGGGTCTTGGTGAGTATATCCTTGCTTTCAACTAATCTAACTCTGCATCATTTGAACCACCCAAGATCTGGTTCAGAACCATCAGGACACTTGGGTGTGATTGGTTCACCTTTCTTGAACTTTTCCTGATACTCTTTGGTCTCTTGTCTTTGGCCACAAAGAGCACACAGCTTGTTCTCAGCAAAGGTCCTGGTGGTGTCCTTAGTGCTGACGAGAGAAGCATCCAAGATGCTCTGGACTGTATTTGTAAGGGGGGAAATAACCCCATAATTTGAGCCATACTTGAATGGTGACTGGTCCATTAAAGGTTAAGTTTTGGTTTAGGTTTGGTTTAGAAGTACCAGGATGTGGTGAGTTCCTGTTGTCAAAATCTAGGAATTTATAACTCGAGAACTGTTTGAGATGTTAACAACTTTTAGTTTAACAAGTCTCTGGATTCTTTGGACTAAAATACGGGGTCCATTTGGAGTCTTGTGTCCCTAGGAGGAGGAGGATGATTCCCCCTCAGCTACAGGACATCAACAAAGTCGGCCTCTTCTTCCCATATTAAATATGCAACCTGCTTCAGTCCATTAGTCAGGAACGGTTTGAGTAAAAGACCCTATGTTTGTTGCAAATTGCTAAAACTCGATCAGGTTTGAGGGGAATGTGGAATCCGAAGGCCCTGGTGGGGTTGCGTCACCACTTTTGGGTGGTTGTAACATCCTTGGTGTGGTTTCTCCTTATTTGCATTCAGGCACTGCAAATAGAAGAAGCCCACTCACAGGTCACCCTCCATTCTGCCTGTCAGGTCAATTTCAGGCCAGTGCTCTCTTTGGAAAGGTGAATAATCAAGGCCTCAATCCCCCAGAAGAGACAGGGGAGGGGGTAGGAGGGGGAGGACAGGTTGGGTGATGTCAAGTGATGTAAATTAGGTTTTCCAGCAGTAAGAACTGAGATAATTCCAATTCCAGATTGGCACAGGTCAGGGAGGAGGGGGGAAGGGGAGGAGGGGTAGGGAAGGAGTGTGAGGCCTTGTCAGTTTGGGGAGGTTTGGGAAGTGTCAGAAGGAAGTGATTTTTGGAAGAGAGTCTCAGGTCAGAGGAAGTGGTGGAGGGTAGAGAAGTGAGAAGGGTGATAGGTGTTGTAGGTCAGACTAGGATTGGTTGGGTTCTAATTTCATTCTGGCATTGTTGACAAAGACTGAGGATTGGTGTAGGGGAGATGAGGTGGAAGTGGTCATCTTAGGTCAAGTGAAAGGACAGAGGTCAGGGCCAGTCTCCTTCTAAGATCTCTATGATTCCAAAAATCCACAAAAAAGGAATCTCTCACCTTCTGTTTGTCAGAACTAAGGTTCCCATAACTTGAGAATGGTTCTGGATACTGGTCCGACATTTGGGGTACCCCAGTGAGTGGACCGGAATAGGAGGGGTCTGTCTTGAGACTCACTGTCGTAGGAGGGTACCCCTGTGACCCAAGGGACGTCAAAGCAGGAATCTTGATAACCCTAAGGTAGCCACAGTTACTGTCATGGCACTGAAATCATCAATCCTTGATTTGAAATGTGCCAACACTACCCCGGGATGCAATGCTTACATCTTGAAGGCTGCCACCAATGCATTCAACAGGTAATACATTGGTTATACAACTGAATTCTCCTCCCCTTGACATAAAGGTGATTGTTGACACAAAAAACCCATGTGAACATGAGTGACTGACTTACAACACTCAAAGGCTGACCATTCCGTCACTTCCTCCTCCTCAATAACGTTTGGGACCAAAAGTTTAAACTGAAGTTTGAGTATCATGAATACTCAAATAAATGAAATTCTTATATTATTACTACAAAGAACTGGGGAGCTATTTCCCACCTGTCTTTCATAACAGTAAGTGGAACATTATCACTGCAATGATGTGCAGGTTACATCATATCAGTCATCCCCCTCTTTTAAATTTATTAAAAAAACAATGGGAATCCCAGAGTTAAATGTGGCACAAAAGTTTAAATGAACATAAATCCAAGCCCTTTAAAGAAGACTAAAGATAAACATCTTGTGCTAAGTGATGCCATAGTCAGTTTGTCCCTGTATGCAGAGTATTAGCATTGTAGATTATTCATAAATGGACAGCAAGGAACAAAAGCAAAGAGACTCGAGGCAGGACAGATGGCACCTCTGAGTGAACTACAGAAGATTCTTGATAGGGTTTATGTGGGTTGTCTATTCAACTGCACTTTTCCACGGGAACTACTGAGACAATCATGAACCACCTTGTAAATATCAGAAACTGTTGTAGAATGAGAATGTTACTGCGTGTAGCTAAGTCTTGAGCCCATAATAACTCGGTGGTGTGCAAGACGTATGGACAGTGGGTGCTCTGTAGTTTCTACTGTCAATGGAAAATAGTTTCTGCCACTGTCTGACTATATGGAAGGTTTTCATCCTCTTCTTGAATACATGAAAATCTGGTTACAACTTTACTTCCTCAAGCTTACTTGTTGTTTGGCTTCTGGATAGGCTTCATCCTTCTTGGGGGAATCAGGCAGGGGATGGAGGTCATGACCTCGTCATGAAGTTGGTGTCATGGAGTCAGAGGCCAACAAAATGGTTGTCTGACCTACCCTCAGGTAACTGATGAACATTGCTGCTAGTTGTGTTGGTCTGTCAGAAACTGGGAGTTTCTTATATCTAGTCATGACTGCAGTTGTTTCATTTTCAAAGCAAAATATTTTTTTCTTTATATTTTAAAAGCAATTTTGACTAATTTGACATATACTTTTGGCCCCATCATCTCTAACAGTTATGAAGGACCCAATGGAAAACTGTACCCTTAGGGTCGAATTGGATGTGGGTTTTAGAAAGTGAAAAACCAAACTCAAGCTGGGACTCAGTACCCTAGGTTAGGTTAGGTAGGTTAGGTTAGGTTACTGTGAATCCGTGTACTTCAAACATTTTTATTCCCCTCAGACAAAAAACCCTAGTTTCCCTATTGTGTTCCTCCCATTACTGATAGATATAGAGGGCATTGTAATGGATTAATCAAACATTTGTTGCAGAAATGTCAAATTCGCCAAAGTCACAAAGAATTAGGAGGAAAACCTTTGTACAACTGGTTTCCATAAAGATAAAGATAATCTTTGGAAAATCAAACTTGCGTCTGAAGGGGTAACTAATTTTTTTCTTTTCTTTTTTTGTCCTTTTCAGGCATCCAGTCCCCTGGAGTGTGATATTTGCTGTAATGTGTTCAGTGACGATTACTGCCCGAGACTTCTCCCTTGTTCCCACTCGTTCTGCAGCCCTTGCATTAAGGAGGTCATCTTGACCCAAAAGAAAGAATGTCCTATCTGCAGAAGGATATTCACTGCCGTTTCA
This sequence comes from Macrobrachium rosenbergii, assembly GCF_040412425.1. Taxonomy (NCBI): domain Eukaryota; kingdom Metazoa; phylum Arthropoda; class Malacostraca; order Decapoda; family Palaemonidae; genus Macrobrachium; species Macrobrachium rosenbergii. The sequence goes on from NW_027100730.1 coordinate 3,083,080, forward strand.
GCAGAGGATGTGGTGATTAACAGAGGCCTCCTTGATGCTGCAAAGCAACTTTCATCCATGCATGCAAGATCAAAAAATACATCAATACCAGAGAAATCCCTTCTAAAGACTACTCAGGATTTCAGGGAGAATGTAACCAAGAGAGGCATCACTGACTGCCATGGAGCAGAGGCTAAGGTTAAGGATCTCATTGACAGCCACAGAGAGCCGAAGAAACCCTTTCTAGAGACTACCAAGTATTTCAGGGAGAATGTTATGGGAAAAGGCATCGTTCTTCGCGAGGAAACAGAAGTTAAAGTTAATGACCGCATTGAATGCAACAATAAGATGGGAGGAGGACTGGAAGGGCTTGTGCAAACGCTGGAGGAGATAACGCTTTCCAGTAAAGAGACTTTGAGTAATATCACCCAAGATAACAAATTGCTGATGGACAAGTTGGATATTATGAGAGGAAAGGGACGACAAATGAATGACTCTGAAGACAAAGCAGAAGCAGCAACTGACTTTGCTTCTGCTGCAAGTAACATGAACGAGGCCGAAAAGATTCTTCATGATGTTGATGAGACAACTAATGAAATTAAGCAACTTCTGGAGAATAAAGACAACATTAAGCAGGTGAGTTTGCTCTCTCTCTCTCTCTCTCTCTCTCTCGCCTGGTTCTACCACTGCTCATGAAAAGGATCGTCGCTTTTTTACTTCACTGTATCACTCATCCTATGGCTTAAGATAGCTTCAGAATATGTCCATATTATCAGTCAATTCGAGCATTATCTGTGAATTTATAATAAAAGTTCTTTTTTAGTCTTGTAGATATTTATGATTTCAGCCATTTTGGTAATCCCATTAATCAGAGTAATCTCTGTAATCTCTTTGTCCTAACTGAAAGAAACTCTTCATAATCTGTCTTCTTGGATTTGTCTTCCAGGATATTTTCAAGATTGCAATGAATTTAGAAGGTGCCACGATAGATCTTGGAAGAATAATTGAGGAATTAGGACGAGACTCTGCTGTGAACATTACAGTAAGTTCATGGAGTCTTTTCTTCCACAGAAAATCTAGAAGCTGAAAAATTGTCCTGTGAAACATCTAATCAATAAACTCAAGATAAATGTAACTGAGAGAGTCGATAAAGTCTAATTTGTTTCAAACAACCCATCACTTTACAAAAGCCTGTCATAAGAGTCAGCACAATTTCCAGACACTCAACATTAGAAGAAGAGGAGTTCCCCTTTCCACTTGTCTGAGGATGCGTCTTGATCTCTGGGTGCCACTGGTGGGGAAACTGACCATTCTGTGTGTGTGTGTGTCTGATGTTCCCAACACTTCTGCAATCTCCTTCAGAGATCTTGTGTTTTCTTTGCTCATTCCCTCCTTTAACATTCACAATTCCATTCCATAAAGTCATCATTCTGCCTATTATTCCACTTTATGGTGTCGAGTAGTGATTCATCAGCTATTTTCCTCCTCTTATTCAAGTATGATTTGTGAATTGGCAGAAATCTGGACAAGTGAGGTGTTTCAGCCCTCTGAGTAAGTGCACTTCGAACCCTCTTAAGTTTTGTGACCCATTCAGAGAACTGGCAGACCATTGGCTTCTCCTGTGCCCCAAGATTCATAGTCAGGCCATAGTAATCTCTGGCCCCTCATCCCATTATTTGTTGCAGAAACACAGAGAAGGGCAACTTTTACCACTGAGATACTCAGTGGCCCTGATCTATAATCACATGGGAGGAAAGGGGGACTTATCTTCTTCTGTGGGGTATCTGGAGGTCATGGATGTGATGTGCTTTCTGATCTAGCAGGCAATCCAAGTAAAACTAGCGACCTCCACGTGCAGTCTCCCCAGTCTTACAAACTGCTCCAATGAGGCCAGAGTGCCTAAAAGACTCATCCACTGAGTTGCTGTGCACAAATGAAGGACGAGAAACAGTCGACCTTCCTCAAACAGTCCTCCACTCTCTTGGGGGATGACAGAGCCCAAAAACTCTGAGAGTCCATCAGAATCCCCAAATAGAGAATTCTCTGAGTGGGAGTTAGTTGAGATTTCTGGAGATTCAATAAAAGTCATAAATCTTGAGTCATGCAAATTGTTTCCTATAAGTCACCATGCATTGTTTCTTTGTGGGAGAGCGAAGTAGCCAGTTGTCTAAACAGAGTAAGATCTTTTTCCCCTGCTAGATGAAGCCAACCTGCCAGGGGAGTGAGTACACTCGTAAAAACTTGTGGGGCAGTCGAGAGGCCGAAACAAAGTGCTCTGAACTGATAAACTTGGCCCCTGAAGACAAACCTGAGGTATTTTCTTGAATCCTCGTGAATAGGGATATGAAAATACACGTCCTGCATGTCTAGGGAGATCATCCAATCCCCCTGACAGATGGAAGCAAGAACCAACTGACTGTGTTGTCTCCATACTGAATTTTGTCTTCTCTATGAAGGCATTCAAAGCACTCACGTCAAGCACCGGTATCCACCGCCCTGAAGACTTGGGCAGTGCAGAAGAAGTGGGTGTAAAACCCCTTAGACTTGGAGTTCCCGACTAGTTCTATGGCCCTCTTGCTGATGAGAGAGGGAACCTCCTCTGAGAGGGCCAAATACCTCTCCGATCCTTTGCAGTAAGCCGTCAAGGCAACGAGAGTGTTGGTCAAAGGAGGCCTCTCCTTGAAGGGGATAGAATAACACTCCTTGAGTACTTTGACTACCCACTGGGTCTGCCCCTCTTGAACTCCACCTCTCCCAGAAAAGAAGGAGTCTCACACCCACTGGGGCATGCAGGGTGGAAACAATCTCACCAATGGTTGTCTGTGGGAAAAGATGATACTTGTCCAGCAGAAAAAATAAAAGCGCCGATTCTGAGACAATGTCACACCCTTAGACATGAAGGAAACCCAAAGTTCCCTCTTCTTGAGTATGCCCATCACGTATAGTGAGGCAATCTCCTGCGAATTGTCTCCAACTGCTTTGTCAGTGCAGGAGAGAAAATCCAGAAGTTCCAAAGCGTAATCAGGCGGTTAAATGGCTCCTGAACTTTCTTGGCAAGAGCACCTAAACACCAGTCCATAAAACTTAAGACTTCAAAAGTCTTAAAAAGACTTTTCAGAAGGTGGTCCATCTCTTGCGCCCAAAAGAATACCTTCGCTAACGCAAGAGCGGATCTACGGCCTGTGTCAATGAGATCCGAGAAGTCCCCCTGGGAGGAGGCAGCCACTCCCAGGGAAGGAGCTTCTCCAGTAGCATAAGATAAGTAGTGAGACCTAGAAAGACGAGAAGGAGGGACACTAAAGCAAGCCTTCCCCTGCTCCCTCTTCTCGGAAAGCCAGTTCTCCACTTCACTAAGGGCCTTCTTGGATGAGGACAAGAAAACCAACTAGGGAGTCCGGCAGTGTCCGAAGGCTGACTGCTCATCATATAAGATGAAGCTGGGGACGAAGGAGTCGCAGGAGAGCAGAACTCCACGAAGTTCTGAAGTAAAAACCTCAAGAGGGTCGTGTAAGGAGTCACCGGAGAATCTTGGCTGAATCCTCTTCTTATGACAAAACAGGAGACAAGGAAGCATCCGACGGAGGTGCCTTAGCAGTGGATGGTCCATGAAGAAGCTGCAGAATGCTATCCAACTTGCACTGAAGAGGAGCCAATGTTGGATCCAAACTTGAGGCCGACTGACAATTCGTCGCCGAACTGGACGAAGCTGGCGCTTGTAGCTTAGAAGCTGACATCAAAATACTGGCTGGTTCCCCCGAGGCACTTGCAGCAGGCGGAGGAGTAGATGCATGTTGATGTGTCAGGGCTTTAGGGCAAGCAGATGCATCAGGGAACTTGGGTGCTACAGGACACTCAGATGCTTCAGGAAGCTTGGGCAATTCGGGAAGCTTGGGCTCTTCAGGAAGCTTAACTGTGTCAGGGTGTTTAACTGCAGGCAGGCATTCAGGTAATGTAAAGGCGCTCGGCCGCTACTGGGAGCTCATCGTATGAAAAACGCTCGTTAAGTACGGGGCGCTCAGCCGAATCCGGGTGCTTAGACGAAGAACTTCATTCAGACTAGAAGCAGAGTGCTTGGAGTCAGAAAGAAGACACTTCTTAAATGAAGAGAAGTGACTAAACACTCGTTCCTGACATCCAGGAAAGAAGTGCTCAGGACTGTACCACTTACTGCAAGAAGGCTGAGGACTGACAGCTCCCTCAACCTTTTGCTGGGCAGATGAGAAGCTTGGTCCTTGGAAGAAGAATACCTCTTCAATGGGCATGACTCGTCAGGAAGATGCCATTGGCATCTTCTGTATGGCGAAGAATCCCTCGAACTAGACGAGAGCTGACGTACATCCGAGACGCCTTTCCAGTGGCTGTCTCTTGGCGCAAAAGGCTGGTCTGAGGGGACGACTGCTTGTGGGCAGACCCTACTGACCTCCCTTGGGCTAACGGCATGCCTCTTCCCTGGTTCAGGGGAGTATGGCAGTGACTGATGCCTAAGAGAATCAGTGGGACAAACAGCCACTGCCTTCACTAACACTTCACTTTCACTTTTCTTGTCGAGCTTGTCCATAAGGGCACTCATCGATGCATAATTGGGCCACTATACCTACCACCATATTGATTCTCTGATCAAATTTTTTCCATGCTGTGTGTCCGGGCTCGGAAGTGTGAAATTCAGGGGAGCAGTAGGTGGTCTGGGTATCGGACTGATATGGAAACAGGAGGAAATACAGCAGGAATATCTACATCATTAGATTTAAGAGTCATTTGACTAGCTAATTTCTCGCCAGCTTTAGCGGCTGCCTTCCTCTTGCGATCTCTCTCTAATTTATTTAAACGAGAAGCCAAGGTCTTCCATTTACGTTCGTCCCAATCCCTGCATTCGTCACATGTCAAATCAATGGTGCAAACTAGCCCTCTACAATTTGTGCACAGGGTATGAGAGTCATAAGTTATTTTCGTTAACCAGGTATTGCAGCCTTTGCTGAAATACCAGAAACTAGAAGAGCTAGTATCTGACATACTAACTAGCTAAAAGTCACAATCAGTAACAAAGTCAGATCATGAAAAAAAACAATGCCGAAGGCTATCATACAAAGAATACTTCACCAGGTAGGAAGAAACAACAATTGTCAAAACCAAGCTGCTTAGTCAACACAGTGTGTGGATGATATTAGCAGCAGAAACAAATTGATCTATTGGCTTAGTTGTTCCTCTATCTTACCCCAAAAGTGGGTGGGGTCTTGTCACCTACACAAAACAAAAGAATTGCTACCACGAATTTCAAGATTTAAGCTGCTGTTCGGGTAGAAACTCTTAGCTAAGTAATAACTGGGTAAGTTACTTAATAAAAAAACTAATTTCCAATTGGTGCTAGTATAACAATTTTGTGTGAAACAAATACCTGTGGTTACCAGCACGACATGTTCACAAAAAGTAAGGCTACTGTCTGATGGCTCTAGATAGTACATGAGTGGAGATACTACCATCTTGTGTCTCAGTAAACAGTCGAAAAAATGGGAACATTTTGTACATGAATATATTCATAGATTTATGATTAGTAAGTTTCTGATACAGTACTAAAATTCCTATAAGCATTTTTTAATATCTAAATTGCATTTACTTCACTGGACTGCAGTATGGTGAGACTCTCGATTACTAATAAATTACTATTGTATCTGTATACAGTATCCAATGTCCGAGGGATGAATATAACTGATGTCAAAGACATGTGTTGGGTGACACAGCAGCAGAATATGAGACACTGAGAAAAGGACGAGCAAGCTTCTAGCATATGCCAACTTCAAACTTGACCAAGCCATAAGGAATCCCTGCAATAAAAAAACACTGATGTAAGGGCATTATTTTTTTAATTAAGAGAGTTTTTTTATACACTAACCCATTACAACAGCCTTATCTATGTCCATACAGACTTTCAAATGTCACAAAAGAAGAAAAAAAAATCCTCCAGTTCCAGCCAGCACTACATGCATTTGGGTTCTACCAGTCCTTTGGTGGCAGTCTGAGTCATAGTTCACAGTGACTGGAGCATGTGTGGGGTACTAATAAGAGACTAGGGGACAACTGATCCAAAGTAATGGGTTTGTTTATGAAAACATAAGTGAAAAATCATAGCAATGCATTCCCCTCAATGTCAAATAAGCACAGATCCATCAGATTTCAATGCTTACACCAGCTCCTAACAATAATTTGGGAGAGCCTTTATAGCACTATTTTTAAAAATCCTAATTACTGACTTTACTGCATAAAGTTCTGCTCTGAAAACAGAAACATTATTTTTAATAATGCTTGCTCTGGAAACAGAAACATTATTTTTAATAATTCTAAGTACTGACTTTACTGCATACAATTGTTCTGAAAATTGATACATTACAGTAAAGATCATTTACTGTATAATGAATTCCATGGGACTGTCGTCTGCAATTTGTTACAAGTATCATTCTTTATAAAAGGAGATACTTGAAATGATTGGATTACCTCCCTTGTTTTGATACAGAATGAAATCCAGACAATAAAGTATCGATCTTCCTAAGTGTATCAAGATTTCTAATACATTTCAATAAAAGTCATTGTTAGTTTAAGAACTGGATATGTATTTTAACATTTAAAACAAAATCAAAATTATGTTTGTAGTTTTTCCTTTATTTAAAACTTTTAAATGAGAAAGCAACACAGCATATTAATTTAAAACATTTTCATTACGCATTACATAAAAAACAAGCACTAAGCAGTTAAAAAACAGTTTTCACTGCTGTGAGTTTCCGATGGAGTTTTGCGATAAGTTGGAGTGATTCTCTGTCTCATATGACTTGTTATCCTTCTTCTGCTTCACTGGGATAACAGGTGTTTGATGTTTGTTAAACAATAAACTTATCACTCTTTACACTAAGTATTTTTTACTAATAAAACTGTAAGCGGGACATACAAAATAGTTTGTTAGCAAATCATATGCAACACTTTAGTATGTCAAGGAAAACCTCTAGTTCATTTATAGCAAATTTTTAATTACATGTCCTCAACTTTATCAAATTTTATTGTAAATAATTTGGTACTTTTTATTGTACCTGAGTGCTGCGTTAGATTTTTGATACTACAAATTGCTTCAAAATGTCTGCCAAATGGGTTAGTAGTTTCACAAGTGTTGTGAACTTTATTTAAATTATGTATAATTGCTATCTAAAGATTCACATGTTTGATGATTAATGTGTTTATATGTTCTGTGATCAACCTTACTACATGACACATTCATTTTGAAAGTGCACACAGACAAAAATGACATTTTTATAATAAAATGAAGTTTTATATATATATTTACCCAGTGTTATGGTTCCCGTTGTATATTTCTTTAATATTTTGTATTTGATTTTCTTTTCAGTCACTAGATGGAGTGTGTATCCTTAAATATGTATGATTGTTTTCAGTCACTAGATGGAGTGTGTATCCTTAAATATGTATGATTGTTTTCAGTCACTAGATGGAGTGTGTATCCTTAAATATGTATGATTGTTTTCAGTCACTAGATGGAGTGTGTATCCTTAAATATGTATGATTGTTTTCAGTCACTAGATGGAGTGACTAATTATTTGTAATTTAAGTATTGTTGGTTTGTTTCATGGTCCTTGGATGACCGAATATTGTTTACTTTGACAATAAAGTTTTCTTTATCCAGTGTGTTTCCTGGATTGGTGATTAACGGTTATTGGATTATTACTTGGATATAAAAGTGTTTATTTGTATTCGGTAAGATATAATTGTTCATTTTATGTTTCGTGACACCAGTGGACTTATTCAAGACAAAGATATAAATTTATTTCTCATTAAAATGGGCAGGAAGGTTAGCAGTGGGAGAGAGATGACTTAGATGGTGCCAGGGTACCAGTAACTGGTGGCAGGCGACAGCGGCGCCAGAGTGGTAGAGCGAAGTGAAGCGCCTAATTGCCCAACAGCGGTATAAGCACCAATGGTGGTGCCAAGAAAGCGCCTGAAAGCTGCCACTGAGCGTTCTGCAGCTGGCGGCCGTCGAGCCAGTAGCTCAAGCAGGGGCCGAGCATTCTGCAGTTGGCGGCCGTCAAGCCATTAGCTCGAGCAGGTGCCAAGCGTTCTGCAGTTGGCAGCCGCCGAGCCAGTAGCTCGAGTAGGTTCCGAGCGTTCTGCAGTTGGCGGCCGTCGAGCCAGTAGCTCCAGCAGGAGAGCACTACTGGGCGCTTGTAGAAGGAGCTAAAAAATGTGTAGCTCTTCACAATTCCTGTCATCCTCCGAAAGCACGTCGTAACCAAAACAATGAGCACAATTCTTTCCCACTGTATTCCTGCCCTTACACTTATCAGTTCTCTGCAAAGGAAAGTGTAATAATATGTTCAATTAATTTTTTAAGAACAAATTTATGAAGTACACAGAGCACCATTATACAGATATCTCAATTCTTTTAACATACATATCTCAATACTCATCAAACATTATTTGAGACTCGCTGGTGCATTTCATTCTCAAAAAATCGGTCTGGAGCGAACACAAGGTTACATTTATTACACTACTCGGAAAAGGAAAGTAAACCTTTACGGACCAAGATGAAGTACACAGAATACCATCATATCTACGTCTCAATTCCTGTCACACGTTTGAGATTTATAGTTATGCCTTTCAACAACGAAAATATCGGGTAGATAACGCAACATTAATATTTTACGCTCAAGAAGCGGCAGCGAATGCAAAACTGTAAATTTCTTTACAAAGGAAATTCAGTTTGGTAGCAAACACATTATACACTATTCAAGACGAAGTACACACAGTATCATCATACATACAAGTCTCATATTCTAATTAAGACTGAGACTTGCAGATAAGAAACAAAATCATGTTACTGGTTCGGCAACGAACACAATGTTTACATTCACCGGTAAAGGCGAAATTGTCGGTTAAACTACGCTGTCGGTAGTTTAACAAGTGATTATGAGTTCGCTACTGTTGTGAAATATAACAAATTAAACAAAACAATCAAAAACTGTCGTGAATGCTGTAAGCTTGAAGGCTCCCGAAACTGGCGATAAAACATCACCAAAATCTGGTCTCTGACCGGCAAATTTAAGAACAAGCTGACAAAAAATGCTCTGTGGTGACTGGAATGTCGGCAGAAACGTAATGACGAATGTTTGCCAAGTAGTTCCTGATACTCTTGTTAGTTGGCGAGACCAGTCACCATCACTAAACTGAAGCGCTAACCCGCAAATTTTTTAATTTAAGCTGCCGAAGCAAGAGAAACTCTAGCTAATGTAATTACTGGGTAAGTTGTATATATAAAACTTACATATGACATAAAAGCTCTAAAACATACCTTTTCTTGTAGCAGATGATGCATCTTTTCCAGGGATGAAATAAGAGCAGAGGCATCATAAGCACCAGTCAAGTGCAAGTAGACAACTCTGCGATCAGCATCAAAATAACCTTCCACTCCAGTCTGTTGAAATTAAACCTTCATTACAAAAATCTATATTAAGCAGAGATATTACTACTTTATAGTGCCAATGCAATAATAATAATAATAATAATAATAATAATAATAATAATAATAATAATAATTTGTTGAATATGATGGCAGCCTTGGTTGCATTAATCTTGTAGATTATTCGTTCAACTTTTCTAATTAGTCTTTTTTCTTCTCCAGTAACAGAATTAAGTAAAATGCCGAAGTTCATTGTAGAGGTTTTATTTAAAAAAATATAAAAAAAATTCGAGGGTAATGGAAATTCCGAGGGTGGGGTCCAAAAATGAGTGCAGGGGTCGTCAGTGCTTCTGGGATCGTAGGTATCACGACATGTTTCAGAAGGCCTTCTTCCTTCTTCAGGTGGGAGCTGAATGGCGTGGTAGCTGTGTTCTCGCTTTTTATGTCAGCGGTTGGCGGGGGCCGCTGTTCACGGTCTGCTTTTTGGTTGGTCGAGAGAGCGCTGATTTTTTATTTGGTCTTCTCCCATTGGTTGGCGGTTTCTCAGCCTTAATCTCAGAGCGTAGTGGTTGCTCTGCGATGCCCTATGGTTCATAAGACGTGCCCTGTGGAGGAGTGCATTTATAGCTTCATTAAGGTCACGTCCTCCGTCAGGAGGGTCTTGTTCATTGCTGCTGTTCTCAACGTCTTGCTGGGATGTTCTGATAGTTATGTTGTCAGGGGGCGCTGCGATAGGGCGTCGTGATGCTGTCGGAAGCAGATAGGTTTCTTGTGTACTGTTGATGGTAGGTTTTTCTGCTCCTATATGCAGTGCCTCTAGTATCCGTAGTCTTCTGTGGTCAGGGGCTTGATCTATTACTTAGATGCAATTGATATCACTACGCCAGACACGAAGGTTGTGAGCGTCTCTAGCATGGTTGAAAATGGCCCCCTCTTGGGCGTGACAGGAAATCCGTTTTGAAAGACGCATGGTGGTCATTCCGATGTAGGTCGCAGGACATCCTCACGAAGGGCATTTGTACCGGTACACCACGTTGGTCTTCTTCAGCGGTTCCTGTCAAGGGGCGGGGTTATTCTTCATAATAAGACTGCTTGTCTTCTTGCTAGCATAGTAGATAATCAATTGCACATTTTTCATAGAGTCGGTGGGGGCGATGAGCTCCTTGATGATGTTTTTCAGGGATTTTTCATCGTCTTTATACCGTTTGTGGAACCTCCCTCTGTAGATATAAAAACAAAACAAAAGATATAAGACACGCCCATAATTCAAATGCACTGCATGAGGGTACGGCAGAGAAGGCAAGAGACTCCCCCCAAACTAATAACGTCACTGACATGTCACTCAGGCGATGACGTCACTACAGCCACCGCTCGATTATAGTTGCAATGCAATGAAAAATCCAATCTGACATTAAATTAACAATAAAAAAAGATAATAACACTTACATACGCCTCTGCTTAATGGTGTGGGAATTCTCTCACCACAGACAGAGACAGGAAGAGAAAAAATAAAACACTCGCGTATTTCGCGTTTCAACACACACAAGCAGCCAAGATACTACAATTACTTTACACTATACCCATTATATATACCTAAACACTCCCCAAAATGAACTAACGCCCTATTAATACCCATATTAAAACCCTGTGCCTTGTGATGCATCATTAAAACACACAGAGAGTCGCCTCAAGAAAAAGACTGATTCAAGCGCGACTCACAACATCAGCTTCCTACGCTGAATCGCTGACCCCAACAAAACCTTATTCTGAGATGCCAATACTAGAATTACTAAAATATGTCTCTTCGGAAGTGTAACCCTAACTATCTATTTATCTATCTATGTCTAACACCACTGCCAACCACTGTTAATGGGCCTGTTCCCAGGTCAAACAGGGCCATCTTTTATTGCTTTATCTGTTTTAAGAACAGAATCAATCATCTTACTTCTCTAAGATGTCTGTGGTAGCCGTGGCTCATCCCTGGGTCAGCATATCCCTTCTCCTTTGTTGACTTCTCTCACTAATCTATCTTTACAACAAAGGCCTACTGAAATTAAATACTGACGTACAAAACTAGACTTTATTGACAAATTTAATGAAAGTAACAGCAAAAGCTATGGTCATGAAATGGAGTGATTAACGCCCCCTATCATGGGAAAACATAACTAGAGGAAATACTGTTTCCCAAATAATTCTATACCAAGCATACTAGTGAATAACACCCTAGTCATCACACAAAGTAATGAGGTCATAATTCTTTTAGACCACAATATATGTCATATAGTATGTAAGAGTAAAAACACCACTTCCAAAATATTCGTCCTCTCAGGACAAAACTCGAGAACTCCTGTTGAAAGAAACATATTAAAGGATTTTGACAAAGGAAAAATCTATTTCTGGAGAGGGGCCCGTGTCACCCGGTGAAAAAGTCCATTCAGCACTTATTTCTAGGTAATTCCGTTGCTAGATACCAGAGAAAGCTAAATGAAATGCTGGGTTACTACCCAAGCCGAGCTCCACTAGATGGAGTGGAGTGGAAAGGGTGTTGAACTACAAAACACGGAACCTTATCACTATAGAGATTCCCAATGTCAAAGAAGTCCCAACGAGAGGTGCCCGATACAGGCCATGCACTACTCGCGGACTGTATACAAGAGCAACACTAGCCGCATTCCATGTTAGCACCCACCCCACTAGAATGAAGTTTACCATGGGAGGAAGAGATAACAGGGAGTGGGTCACCCGGGTAACGGGCCCTCTCCAGAAATAGATTTTCCTTTGTCAAATCCTTTTTCTGGATCGGGTCCTAATAATCAACTTGATGAAAATAATAACAGAGAAATAAACATCATTCTTATGCTATTAAGACTTAAATAGAGACGTTGAAAGCTAGGAGAATTCTACCACAGACATTATTAAGGTCCTCCTAAATTCATGTAATGAAAATAATGTAAGTGGTCACCGTCTAAAGATCATGAGCTTAGAACAGAACCTGAATAGGCTTGTATTAAGAAATACTTCCTGCCTAATACTTGGAGCCAATGACAGTACCCCCACTTTTTAAAGGAGAGGATCTGACAAAGTGCGAGGTCCTGTCTAAAAGAAGCCTGTAAGGAGAAAAAAAACCTGAAATGGAGTTAACTGTTATAAATATCCCAAAAAGAAAAATGCACAATGGGAAAATTCATCATGTAGACATCAATTAATTTCACTGCCTCTCAACCGGGGGTTTTCCCTCTAAAGTCTGGAAAAGATCTAAATGTCACTGGGCGATCTTACTTACTTTTTCTATGGCCATGAATAATGTATCTTCATAGTGGCGGTTCCTTTAAACACTACACAGGCTAAAAGCACATATCAGCCACTCAAGATCGAGGCAGTCTCCCAGTGAGAATCACTGTTTCTCTCATAAATATCCCACGGGAGATCGCACACACACACACAAGCACATACCCCACCGGAACTTGGGCACTTCCGGCGGATCAGTTCAATGTTTGAAAGATCATGATCAAATAGCTCTCTGTATCCAACTGAGCAAATTTCCAAAGTCACCACGATTGCACCTGTGCCACTGCCAAGCCAGCACATAGTTCTTCTAAAGTCATCCAAGACGTAATGCATGCAACTGTTTTGTGAAAATACTGTACTGTGCTTGTACATTTTCCTCATAAAAGATTCCAAAAAAGGCCTAATATGGGGGAAAAAATCTCACTAGACAAGGAAAGTGATACATATTAAAGTTAATGATATTTTTACTAATTTTGCCATGATACTTTAGTGAAAATGGAAAACAAGAATTCTTACAAAATCATTAAAATTTAATCACGATCTAGAAGGATGATAAAATAATGAAATTCCTTGAGTAAGGGAACAGTGATTGGTAGGCATGCAAGAAAAGAGGTTCTTGTGACAGGAATCCATGATATATGGGGCACATATGCAGTGAAACTATCCAGTCAGCAACCAGATTTCATATTTTTATTCAAGAGTGGAGTCTAAGATTCATATAAACTCATAAACTGGGGCTAATATAAATGATGGGTTTGTTGTAACATAGTTGTATTTTCATGTAAAATGTGATGATTAATAATGAATGGAACTATTATGGAATCTAGAACAACATAACAAAATACCACAAGTTTCTGTAAGGATACAAATACAATAGTGCTGTATATGAAAATGGTTATAGCAAGTGAAGAATTGCACCTATATGTACTTACCAAACATTCACTGTCAACTGCAATAGGCCGACACAAATCTCTGTTGAAGATCTTACGACCTACCATCAACTCCAAGGCTGATGCCTTACATCCTCCACAGTCAATGGTGCTTTTACCAAATACTGCAATTACCACAACTCTTTGCTTCCCAGTAAAATCTCTGTAATGGGCAATAGTAACAGTAGGTTATTAAAAAATTGTGACGTCCATAACTCACAACAAAAATAAAACATTTTAAATAACTTGTATATGCCATATATACAAACCCTATGAGGGAAAAGTGGGAGGCATTAGCTTACAGGTTCTTTCAACTGTGGACTTTGAGGTCAACCTTCCAGTTCTAAGAACCTGGCAACATGGAAGTCACTGTTTCTAAGCTGTGTGATACAGAACTTGACAAAAGCAGCATTCTTACTGTAGTAATACTGCCAAAAGTAACCAAAGTACTGTACAACATGGAAGGACAGGCCTGGAGAAGTGACTGTCATCAGTTGTCCTGGTCAAGAAGTAGCTGCAGGACTGGAATACATGCTACACCAACTTCATATTGGTCCTGCAGCTTTGCTTGCTTGGGAAGTCAACCTTTGAATCTTCATCATTCTTTCACATATCTTCTCAATTTTAACACATCTGCCATCTCACTGTGAAATTGTATGCCAACACTCTGTCTCCTCTCATGTTTCTTTTACCAGAATTTGTATTCTTGGAATCATTAGTAGTGTAATTTACAGGCTGTTAGGGAGCAGAGGTTTCTTTTCTGGAACTAATTTTTGTAATTAAAGTGTTTTACCTTTCCTGACATACTTTCCTGAGCTTGAGATCAGCTAAGAATCATTAAGTTAATCTAATTTTTCATTATCCAACAGGCTGTAGAACAGTCTCTGAAAGTACTTAAAAGAAAACACACAAACACTGACAATAACAGTATATTTTCATCTTAAATATACAGCAAGAAAAAATGATTTGGGGACTACAAACAGATGGAAGTAGAGGCCCTCTGAGTGAATGTTCTTGACTTCTTCTATGGCTCTCTTTCGAGAGAGAGAGGAGACCTCCAAAAGGGATGAATGTTTTTCCGAGCCTCTTGAGTAGGCCATCAAAATGATGGGGGAAGGGACTAAAGTGGGCTCTCCATGAACGGAATGGAGTAGTCCTCCCTCAGAACTTTGACAATCCACTGTTCTGTCCCTCTGATACTCCACTTCTCCCAAAACTTGAGAAGACTGGCTCCCACTTGTGCATGGAGGACTTCTTCCTCATTCCTTGGGCAAAGACTTGAGTTCCTCTTTATAGCTCTGGCCGAGAAGCAGATTGGAGCGGGTCTTAGACTGGACTTGGGCATACTCCCACGAAAGGGATGCAGCTGGAGAGGAAAGACCATCTTAGTAACAAACGCAGATGAATCCTTGGGGCGTTTGGAAGAATGCGCCAGAAGTCAACTTCTATTGGAGGTCCAACTTCTGGGCCTGAGTGACTCCTTTAGTGGGAAGGGAGCACCATAAATCTCTTTTCTTCAAAACCTCCAAAGAGAAAAGAGCCGCAAGTTCAAGAGAGCCATCCCTAATGGTCTTGTCTGCACGAAAAAGGACTCCTAGCCAGTGAGAGGTGAAGTCCCCAACTAATCATTGCCATTTTCTTGGCTAGCGCTCTCACCATCCACTCCACGAAACTGAAAGCTTCAAGCAACTCAAAGAGGTCTTGGATAATGTCAAGTTCTACTGATGAAAAACATAATTTTTGCCGATGAGAACACCGAGCGTTGGGAAGAAGGAGCTTCGCCAGTGGTGTAGGAATGAAAATTCCTAGGGATTAAGCGCGATTGTGGAAAGATGAAGGAAGCCTTACCTTGCTCCCTCTTAGCAGAAAACCAAACTTCAATCTCCTTGAGTACTTTCCTAGAAGACGAGGAAATCACCATTGTGGGGAGCCTAGGTCTGTCATCTGGATGGCTCCTCATCAAGGAAGGTTGAGGTAGGCGAGACCAGGGCTAGCTAGAGCCAAAAAAGGGTAGGAGAGCTTGCCTGTAAATACTGAAGGAGAGCTGCATAGCCTAGGAGACCCACGGTTGGAAACGGGTGCTTGGCACTTTGAGCAGGAGATTGATATTGAAGAGTTGGCACCAGGCGCTCGGGAGGTGGCGCCAGGGAGCCGGTGCCAGGCACTTGGAAGTGGATGCTAGGCGCTCGGAAGCGGGCGCCAGGCACTCGTAAGTGGATGCCGGGCGCTTGGCAACTGGTGCCAAGAGCTTGGGAGTTGGTGCTGGGCACTTGGAAACTGGTGGCGGATGCTCAGGAGCTGGTGTTGGGGGCCCATGAATAGATGGGCAGTTGAATGAAGACAATGGGCGGCTGAGAGGGATCGTTGGGTGGTTGGGAGCCAAATATGCACCGCAGGAAGGTTGATGACTGTGCCCAGCTCCTTAAACTGCTAACTGGGCTGTGGAGAAGGGTGGCCACCATCGCCTGCGTGCCTCTTCAATGGATGAGATGAATCTAGAAAGCGCTTGCGACACTTCCAATTCCGGGCTGGAGTCTAGAGAGTCGGATGACAACTGGTAACACCCAAGACACCTTTCCAGTTCGGCTGAGGGGGCAGCAACCCGTTGGCAAACCCCACCGGCCTCCCTTGGATTTCTGGCATGTCTTCTCCCAGGTTCAGGAGAGCAGGACAGAGACCTTCATCTAGGAGAACTGGTGGGATGAGAAGCCACCTCCTCCACTTGCATAACACTGTCTCCTGTCAAGACTGCCGATACCTGGGAATGCACAACGGGTTCGATTGAGGGGGCAGCTACCTGCAGGCCAAGCCCATTGGCCTCCATTGGACTTTCAGTATGTGCTCTCCCAGGTTTAGGGAAGTGTGACAGTGACCTTGGTCTAGGAGAGCCAAAGGGGCGAGTAGCCACCTCCTCCACTTCACTGTATTCATTACTAGGTTAAAATCTTGTTAAACCTAGACTCGAGACTGGCAATGGCAAGGGTTGGAAGCAAGGGAGCTAGGTGTAGGAGTAGGTAGATTAAAAGCAGGAGGGCTAGTAGCAGGAGAAAAAGTGGGAAGGGGGAAAGAAGGAATAGCAGGGTTATCTTCTAACCTAGGCTTAACTAAGAGAAGCACGTGTCTCGGCGCTAGAGGCCACATTCTTCTTCCTATCACTAACTTCTCTAGGCAAGATTTCAGTACCTTCCACTTAAGCTCACTTGACGCTGAGCGCTAGAGAGTGGGTGCCGGGCGCTCCGGAGCTGGTGCTGGGCGCTCAAGCAATCAATACATTCAGCATCAGTTCCTCCTTACTACATTACTGCACCCACTATAAGGGTCATATGAAGATTTGATCAATCTGTTTTGCAACCTTCACTACAGTACAGAAAACTAGATGAAATAACAACAAAAACTGGAAAACTTCTCCTGAAAGCTATAAAAACTTGAAGGCTACTCAAAATAAGCAATAATACTTCACTGAAATCCAGCCATACACTGAAAATCCGTAAACAAAAGCTGCAGCAAACCCCTGATGTCACTAGAGAGCCAGCAGAAACAGTATGAAGTTTTCTGCTAAGTTGTTTCCAGTATTCCCGTTAGTGGGCGGGGCTTTTCACCTACACTAAACTATCAAAGTGCTACTGCGATTTTTTAAATAAAGGCTGCTGCATGAGTTGAAACTATAGCTATGTACATAATTACTTACCAAGTTACTTATATGAAAATTGCAATTAAATCAGAGATGCTACTGCAAAAGACAATAATTAAAGCCAGCGACAATCCCTGAGTACTTTTATGGACATATATATATATGAGATGTACTGGGACAGGGAGATGTAGTACTTTCCCCCATTAAATATCATGTCAGACTATTCTCCCTTGTATCCTGAGCTGAGTTGAGTGTTACCATACAGTCATTTATGGCCCATTCAAGTGATTTGAATGTTTTCCCGCAAAATTTGTTCAAATATCATGTTGTGATAAAGATGATCATATGATGCACACTGGTAGTCTTCTCATACCATTATTGCGCAACACAGGATACATATCTCCACAAAAGGGTTAACTGAGTGGGAGGCACTCCCATCCCTCTCTCACTTATCTTTAGTTACATAAATAGCATTGACTGGATGACCTTTCCTGAAGGTATATCTGTATAGCAGATGAGGGTTTGTATTCTTGTGGGAATACAGTACTACCTTTATCTTTTACATGTGAGCTATCGTATATGAGATTTGTGCGTGAAGAATGAATAAGCTATACTACAGTTAAGGGTTGTATATTAGAAAATAAGCCTTAATAAGGGCTTATTGGCAAATAAGACCAAAAGAACCAAGACACAAATAATTCAGCTTAAGATTTGTACAGTATTCGAACTTGATGGAAATATAAGAAAAGTGGTTAGGGGTTATAGTTGACCCCTGCTATTCGCGGACTCACGATTCAAGGACTCACCTATTCACAGATTTTTCCGTGGAACCTATCTATAAATTATTCACAGGAAACTCGATACAGTATTCGCAGATTTTTTCGTAGAGCAATATTCTGTATTTTCATACTACTTTCATGACTAAATAATGTACTGTACCTACATATACATTTTACGATAAAATAATGATTTATAGTATTAATTTTCAAATATTAATATTAAGTTTAATTAAATTAAATAATAACATTAAATAATAAAAATAATTCTCTCTCTCTCTCTCTCTCTTTTCCTGAGACGAAAGAATTTTTATGAATATGTGATATGTATGTTTATTTGTTTTGTCCGAAAGCTTTGGAGCTAGGGGGGAGGGTGTAACCTGTCAAATATGTCAGATATCTTGACATATTGACCACGAAGGGTAGAAAGTGTTGCCCACTCTTGATCAATATATGTTGCCCACCTAGTGCTCTCTCTCTCTCTCTCTCTCTCTCACCAAAGGTCAGAGATGGATAAATACTGTAGATAGATAGAGAGAGAGATAGAAAGGGAGAGTGGTTGACAGAAAGATATATAATATATACTGTGTTATTGACATTTTTAATTGTTTAACTGGTGCAAGGCTGGGAGGGTTAGAAGTACATGCATATATATCTTTAAGGGTAAAATGTTTAAGATGACTTTGAAATGATATTAATATCATTTCAAAGATTAAAACTACAGTGATAGGATAATAGTTTAAGGTTTATTTGATGCAGGATGATACTTTAAGTAAACATTTGGTATTTGAACTTTCATGACAGGCAGTTATAAGCATTTTTAGAGGGGGTGTTAAGTACTCGCGGATTTTAGCTATTTGCAGGTGGTTGTGGTACATATCCCCACAAACATGGGGGGTTGACTGTACAGTATACCCAACTTTAAGGGCATGCCTCACTTGCTTGGAATTGGACAGGTATGCTTCCTTCATACTTGCTCAAGCTGGGATGTTTTCTGAGCACAGAGTAGCAGCCATAAAAAAAGCAATGGTTTCCATTCTACAAACTGCAAATTCATAAATACTGAAAATCTATACTGTGCTGAACAGTTTCTGCTGGTAAGCAATATTTCATCACAGTAACTGACCTGTTGAAATAAAATGAGGTAAAAAATAACACAAAGATAATCAACTTACTGTGGTGTCCATGTTGTTGGAAGAGTAAAATGATTGCTGTATGCTGATATAACATCATCTGTATTCATCTGAAAGAAAACAATAAACCATAAAAACTAATATAAAACAAAATTTGCTCTCCTATATATACTGTAAAAGGTGTTGAGACACAAAAGGATATATATATCACAAGATTACATCAAGACAAATACCCATCATTGCATGTTCTTGTTATAATTAATTTTCTCTGAAAAAATGCATCTTTTTTAAATATCAACCCACCAACTGACATAATATGACTAACTTTATGGTCAGCATTTAGAGACAAGCACAGTAAAATAAGGAGCTAATTGCTGGGCGCTGTCTGGCATTGTAACAGCCTGAGTTATAGATGACAAATAAACATATACAGATATGGTAAAACTTACTACTGTTCACATCAAAATTATTAAAACAAAATGTATTATATTCTAAGACTTAAAATATTTAATGAATCAAAATATATGCTTTTAAAAGATTTAACAAGGTAACCCATGTCATCTCATGGTAAAAGATTAATTTTATGAAATGGGTCGCCTGTGCACAAGGGATCTTTTCACCCTTAATATACAGTATAAGTAATAGGATCCAAGTGTGTTCCTCAAATATATCATAACTGTAGGCTATAAGGGGTCCAGTATCTCTAAAACTACAATTTGCCAGCTCAGAACTTACACAAAAACAAAGGAAAAATTATATTTTCATTATAAAATTTAGTTTCCTATACAGGCAGTCCCCGGTTAACCTCGGCCTCGGTTAACAGTGATCTGGTTTTATGGCGCTTGTCTAGCAACGAAAATCAGCAATTTTCGGTGCCAAAAATCGCTGATTTCCGCTTATCAGCACCGATAATTGGGTACTGGCACCGCTACATACCTAACAGAGGCGCCGATAACCGAAAATCGGCGCTTTTCGGCGTGCCGATAACCCCAAAAATTGCCGAAATAGTTGATTTTCGGTTAGCGGCGATTTTCGGTTATCATCACACCCTCAGAAACGGAACCCGGCCGATAACCGGGGACTGCCTGTAAACTTACCAAGCAATTACATAGCTATAGTTTCTAACTCGCAGCCTTTATTTAAAAAATTGCGGTATTGCTTTGATAGTTTAGTGTAGGTGACAAGCCCCGCCCACTAACCGGAGTACTGGAAACGACTTAGCAGAAAACCTCACTCTGTTTGTGCCCTTATGTCCATGACAGGGGAGGAGAGCAGGCTCTGATTCTTTAATTACTTGGTAAGTATATATGAAACTCAATTTTATTACGAAAATATCATTTTCATGTACAGTGAGTAACTTACCAAGTAATTACTGCACATAGCTGAATCTCACATTGAATGGGGGTGGGATACATGGACATACTCTATTCCAAAACAATAAGGCTTGGTAATGACTTTGAAACAGAAAAATTGCTAGCATTGAAACAATGCTTGTTGTTGCCTTACGTGGTAAGAGAGCTACTGCAGGTAAATACTGCCTCTGGTTGGTGCTCATCTTAACCTGTAGTGGCATGGCGGTAAAGCCATGGGGTGTCTCTACTTAAGTGGGAGCTTTGCAGTGAAGGATAGGACCAATGGCTGGCAAAGCATATATAAGTGCCCTTGCCCTGGGTGCAGTACCAATACAAAAAAACAACCATGCAACTGTCACCTACACTGAAAACACCACAACCCATCCACTGAGACTGGTGGGTACTCCAGGTACACTGTACCCCCTGGCTCCAGAAAATTCAACATCCTACTTCAAAGCGAAGAGATAGTAGGAGAAAGAGTTCCTATGCTTCCTTCCCCAATACCATGCCAGCCACTGAAAAAGGCCCCAAGGTACTGCAGTTTTCAAACACTGTTACAACTTCTTTCCAATAGTGAGACACAAAGATCGATTCGCACTTCCAGTAGGCTGACTGCAGAATGGAAGTGGGGGGCATGTTGTGCCTGAAAGCTAAGAAGGTGGAGCTTTCCCTGACATCATGAGCTTTCACTTTAACAGTAGGCAAAATGTCCTCCTGAATCTGAGAGTGCCCCTCAGAAAATAACAATTTTTGAAAGTAAATTGTATTTTTCCTAACTATACAAACCCAAGGTCCTTTACATTAGGAGATAAACTTTCAGGCGTAGGCTGAAGCAGCCATGAACTTCAGCAAGGTGGTTGAAGGCAGTTACTGTCCGGGAGGCGGAAGCACCGCCTGCCCGGATATAAACATTCAATTGCCTTTAGGCCCATGTACAGATTGAGGGTGGCATGAGCTGGGCATAATTGTAAAGGACCTCAGGTTTTGTATAGTTAGGAAAATACAGCCCCACTTTCAAAATGATATTTATTCAACACAATATACAAACCCTCGGTCCTTTACGACTGGGAGACTTACTGATTGGAGAGGAATCTGAAAAAGTCTCTCTGAACTGACTGGAGTTCACCACCTTGTCTTCCCTTCCTGGTCGTAAGAGCGAGGAAGGGAAAAATCGCCTCTGACAAAAGATCGGGTTGTAAGAAACGCAAGATCTATGTCAGACTTCTGGGACCCTTTGCATGAAAGAGGGAAACGTCAGTTCATGCGAAGTAGGCTAGGAAGTAAAGTAAGTATAAAATTGACGTCGGATGACAATAAGGCAAATACAAGCATTGGGTTTGTCTCAAAGTCATTTACTCCTTCCTCCTTGCAGAGAAAGGGTGGGGTTGCTTCTAACCTGAAAAGGAATAGAACGGAAGCTCACGTTATGTGCTTACCTGCCTCGATCGCCGGTCCAGCATGCGGTACGTCCGGCTCCTGCCCGTGGGAAGAGGAAGCTTAGGATAGGGGAGAAGGGAAAAGAGGCCAGTCACTCAACAAACATCTTTCCCAATCCTTACCGTACAACATAGCGAGATGTTACCTGTCCTCTCATGGGAGCTGGATGAGCTACACTTGTTGGGCAGCCATCAAAAAACCCAATGTAAAACGTGTCCAAGGACTTGTACCACTTATCCGGAAGTGGAAAGGAAGTGAAGGTAGTCTGTCGGGACCACACACCTGCCTTCAGTGCCTGTGGTACCGACATATTCTTCGGAATCACGAGGGATGGACCAATGCGGACCTCGTGAGCTCTCCGGACGAGCGTGCGGTGTCGATCTTCTCCTGCAGCAAATGCGGCTCTGCGCCGTACCTGTCTGACCAAAAAGATGGTGTTCTTGGACACTTTCTTGGTCGAGCCGGTGCCTGCCACAACCAGCAAGCAGGTCACAACCAAAAAACAGAAGCAAAATCAGCACCTCTGGCGAAGATCCAGAAACAGACTGCCCTATTCTCCAACAGGAGCTTCCACTACCCCTCTGCTACACGGGGAGAGTGGGAGGGGGCCATACACACACCCACAGACCATGTAAAGAAAAACAATGGTTAAATAATATGCTTAACAAGCGAACCACCGGTGAGGAGGAAAAACAAGCTAATTCTGAATACCTGAATACATTTTAAATTATCTAAATTAAACTAATTTAACTGACAATATATAAAATATATAAATATATATATAATATATATTATCTAAATTAAACTAATTTTATTTATCATTCACTTATTCCAAGTAATATATTTTCATATATGTTACCGAGGAATTTTATTTATAATAGTTATGGTCCCGTGGGATTGACCAGCGACGGACGGAGAATCAGGACTGATTACAGGTGACGCACTAACCAGTGTGGCCGACTGGTTAGTGCGTTTGTAGTCCTGATTCTCCGTCCGTCGCTGGTTCTGATCCCACGGGACGGTATTTTTTTATTATCAACTAAAATTCCTTCGGTAACATATATGAAAATATATTTATTTTGAGTAGAGTAATTGATATTAAAGGATTTTTGTTTATTTATTTGATTGTATATGAATCACGGTGATGTGATAAATAGTCATTTATATATATATATATATATATATATATATATATATATATATATAAATGGTGTATTTTGCATAAAATTTTTTTAGTGTAAACATGCTTTTTGCTGAGCATATAATACAAGCATGTTGCATTTTGCATAATTATGCAAGGGCATGAGAGGGTTATAGGAATGAAGATATGCTTTTGGAAGCATTTTGATAAACCTGTGTGAAGGAAAGGCATTGAGAGGAGGAATGTCTCCCTCTGCCACAGATCAGTCGTATATATTATGAACTCCTAGGTGGTACAGGGTTCAACCAGGTTCTTTTGATCTGATTTTATAATCAATACCACAATGGAAGAATTCCAAGGAGTACGATCACTGACAAACAAACCCTCAGATAATCTCAGAAAGGATATACAAAATACTCGACAATAAGTTTTAACAATTTAATATAAAAATAATGATCAACATTTAGAAAACTCACTGAAAACTGGATAAATAGGGAAGAAAACATACAATCATCAACAATAAAAATCCCATACACAGCCGCAGTCGCCTACCTAACTATCACACTAAGGCAAAGAGAAAGCGACAAGATAAAGGTAGAACAAATTCTCTCTCAATCACACAATAGTGGTAGACAAAAAGGGGGAAAAAGGAAATCTTAACCTACTAACAATAATTTCAAAACAATCTTAATACTTCTTAAACATACTTATGCATTTTATCACGAAGGATTATATATGGTAACATGTACAGTCGACAAGAAAAAATGGATTCCCAACGGGGAACACTATGCCTCCAAAAGGTTGTCCCTGTTCTGCCTGAAAGAGAACCCTTTCTGGGGTCGCAGCACGTCCTTGCAATGAACAGGCTAAATTTCGTTACACGAGGAAGACAAGTTATATAATCAAAATAAAGTGG
This sequence comes from Macrobrachium rosenbergii, assembly GCF_040412425.1. NCBI lineage: Eukaryota > Metazoa > Arthropoda > Malacostraca > Decapoda > Palaemonidae > Macrobrachium > Macrobrachium rosenbergii. Next base: position 3,107,110 of record NW_027100730.1, read on the forward strand.
TTAATAGGGAGTCTTACGTTTTCTCCACCACTGAAGACCTCCTCACGACTCCAAGGACACAGTGTTATAGGCAGTGGCAGTAATGCATACGACCGTCCTTTACGACGTCCTCCAAAGGATCCAAGCAGTAGCAAAGTCTAACTCTCCTTTCCAGCTGCTAAGTACCAAGAGGCTCACAATCCTGGCCTCCAAATCTCAGTCCAGAACTCCAGCTCATGAAGGTTGAAAGGAGGTCAAAAGTCACACTCCGGAGACACTGCAAGCAGGAGAGCGTCGCTACAAGACTGCCGAAATATCACAGGTCCTTCTCAAATGGAGCCGAATACAGGAGTCCTTTCTCATGATCCAAAGGCGCCCTCGACAGAACAGAGGAACAGGATAAGATGCCGAAAAAACAGGCGACGAACAGCCGAACCATCATGCATGAAAAATAAAAACAAACTTCATGGGCGGAGTATCAATTATGTAACAACAACCGTTAAAGGGAGGAAAACACCCAAATCCAGCTTTCAAGGGAGTACTGGACTAAATTTACAACTACAAAACTTTAAACGAAATAAAAGTATTCAAGAAACATTAAATTATAAATAAAATTTAATTAATTTATAATACCTCCCCACCAAAAGGAAAAAAAAATAATTTATTATTTTTTTTAAAGAGCAATGAAGTAAGCGGAAAATTTTAAACATACTCAAATACAAGAATTACTTCACACAAACAAACAAAAACAAACAAACAGAAAAACAAGTCAATACCTGAAAAGGAAAGTCATCAGAAAAGAAATATATATTACTGATGAAATGACCTAGAAAGTACATCAGGTATAACATTATCCCTACCAGCTATGTGCTTAATTTGAATATCGTACTCCTGCAAGAACAAACTCCACCTAAGTAGTCTCATATTCTTGTCCTTAAAACGCTGAATGAAAACTAGGGATTATGGTCTGTATAGATCATAACTGGGTAAAGTGAAGAACTCAGGTATACTGAAAAATGGGTTAAAGCCTTTATTAGACACAAGGCTTCTTTTTCGATCGTGGAATATTTCGTCTCTGCCGGTGACAATTTTCTTGAAAAGTACGCTACGGGGAGAACATTCCCTGAGTCATCTTCCTGAAGAAGAACGGCTCCAAGACCGATGTCACTTGCATCTGTAGCTAATCTAAAAGGCAAATCAAAATTTGGGGATTGCAATAAAGGATAACTAATTAATACAGCCTTCAGTTTTTCAAAAGCCTCCTGACACTCTTTAGTCCATACGAACTTTACGTTTTTCCTTAACAAATTTGTTAACGGAGTTGCAATTTCTGAAAAATTCTTAATGAATCGTCGGTAATACCCGACCATACCTAAAAAACGTCTAACCCCTCTTCTGTTCTGGGGAGCGGGAAAATCTGTTACTGCTTCAACATTTGCTCTCTTGGGAGCAACTTTGCCCATACCCACTTCATGGCCAAGATAAATGACCTTTGCTTGAGCAAAATCGCTTTTCTTCAGATTCACAACGAGACCAGCCTTCCTTAGCGCCTGAAACAAGGCCTCCAGTCTTTTGAGGTGCGTCTCCCAGTCATCACTAAATATAATCAAATCGTCAATATAAACGATACAACCTTCCAACTCCTGTGTAATACGGTTCATTAGCCTTTGGAATGTAGCGGCCGCATTCTTCATTCCAAACGGCATGACTTTGCATTCATAAAGGCCGTCGCCAGTTACAAAAGCTGAAATTTGTCTAGCCCTTGGTGAAAGACCAATCTGCCAATAACCTTTCAAAAGGTCGAGTTTCGTAATAAATTTGGCTGATCCCACTCTGTCTATGCAATCCTCTACCCTAGGCAAAGGGAAGGAATCCGTTTTCGTCACTGCGTTAACTTTTCTATAATCAAAACAGAGGCGGTGTTGACCACCTTCTTTCTTAACTAACACTACCGGAGAACTCCAGGGGCTACAACTAGGTTCAATTAAATCATGGTCAAGCATGTATCTAACCTCCTCCTGCACAATGTTCCTTTTTAAAGGATGAAGCCTATATGGACATTGTTTAATAGGTTTCGAGTCTCCTATGTCCACATCATGTTCCAGAATAGTTGTTCTACCCGGTGCTTCCTGAAATAAATCTCTGTAACTGTCAATTAAACTAATTAAAGATTCTGATTTCTCAGAGTCCAAATGTTGAAACTTAATAGAAATATTATTCAAAATATCAGTATTACTGCACAAAGTATCAGGATTAATAGACATTTTCTCATTAACCATTGGATCTACTACTTCTGCATTAACCAAAGAAATTGGATCTACTTCTACTGAATCTACCTCTTCTGTTTTCCTATCAACAAACTGTTTCAGCATGTTAACATGACATATCCTGAAGAAATTTGTTTTATTTAGCATTTCCCAACGTTTTTAATTGTCGTAAGTGAGTGCTTCGGTTGTTTAGGATGAGGTCGTTAGTTTGTTTACGGCGCTGTCTGTCTGTCAATCAAATGTTTGAGGATTTTTCGGTTTTGAAGGCTGAGTCTTGAGTCAGAGCTAGTGCTGGTCTGTTTTTGGTTTGGACAGTTTTTTTTTGAGCTGATGCAAAGTTGTTGTTTTCCCTTGTTAGTGTGCTGTTCTTGTTGCTGTATGTTCATGAGTCGTGTGTTTTTCTGTTTTGGTTTGGTTTGTGTGGTTTTGTGTGCTGTGTTGGCGACCGTGGACGCCTTACTCCATCTTCCAGCAACCGAGGACCAGGGTGAGTGTTGTGTACTGTTTTTTTGTGTTTTGAAATTCCGCCACAATCCTAGACTTGCGCCTTTTAGTGGGAGTCTCAATCAAATAATTTACGTCATTCAATTTTCTTAGTACTTTCCACGGTCCAGAAAACTGTGCTTTGAGAGGGTTACCTGGAAGAGGTAGTAACACAAGCACACGGTCCCCGGGCTTAAATACCCGAACCTTAGTCCCAACATCGTAATTAGCCTTCATTACAGCTTGGCTTCTGAACAGGTTTTGTTGTGCAAAGGCCCAAGCTTTCCTTAACTTTTCTTGCAAACCAGACACATAGTCCAACACATTAACTTCGGGAGCCTCCCCTTCCCAATGTTCCCTCACTACTTCAAGGGGACCATGCACACTATGGCCAAACACAAGATCAAAAGGAGAGAACCCCAGAGTTTCATTTGGTACCGAACGAATAGCAAACAGTGCGAATGGGACCTCTTTATCCCATTCGTTACCAGTTTCAATACAAAACTTTTTAATCACCGATTTCAGCGTTTGGTGAAACCGTTCCACCTGCCCTTGGCTCTCTGGGTGATAGGGAGATGAGGTTACATGGTGAACCCCTAACTCAGACATTTTCTTTCTGAAAAACCTGCTCGTAAAATTTGTGCCACAATCAGACTGTAAGGTCTTAGGAATACCGAATTTCGTGAAGAAACTAACCAAAGCCTCTACTATTTTCTCGCTCCTTATACTTCTCAGAGGGATTGCCTCAGGGAAACGAGTCACCCTATCAACCATCGTCAACAGATATTCATCTCCTCCACGCGTCCGCGGAAGTGGGCCCACAACATCTATCACTATCTCCCCGAAAGGCTCTCCGACTGAAGGCACTGGGATAAGTGGTGCCTTAGGGATTTTCTGATTTGGCTTCCCCACGAGCTGGCACACCTTACACGAGAGCACATGCCTTTAATATCACGACGCATCTGGGGCCAGAAAAATGTTGCGCCAACTTCTGGAAAGTCTTCCGTACCCCAAAATGCCCTGCAAGATTATGTTCATGACTAAGGTACAATAACCTACTTCTATATTTTTCTGGTATTACTAACTGCCTCACTACTTCTACCTGATCAGCGGGTACATTTAGTGACCTACTAGCCCTGTAGATTAAACCATTCTCCTTCAAAAAACAGGTTTAGAGACATCTTTACAATCATCAATTTCTAACACCCTAAACTCATTCTGCTGTGCTTCCTTAAAAGCTTTCGCATCCCAGTCGATGCCCTGAAAATTAATATTATCATCATCACTACTAACTATCGTCTCAAAGTCCGACACTTGTTTATCTATAACCTCAGAATCGAGTTCCACATCTGAGAGATCAACCTCTCTAGCTCGAGATCGTGTCATAACAAAAATAGGATTCAAAAAATCATTTTTAGCTTTCTGATCATTAACCAGATCAACCATAGTCAAAATAGGAAATATGTCACACTCGGTGCTTACCGCCAAATCATTTGCAAACAAAATATCAATGTTAGGTACTGGTAAAGAATCCACTACAGCAAAATTTGCACTTCCCTGAAAATAGTCAGTCTCCAAATAAAGTTTCTCTAAGGGATACGACGCCACAGTGTTTGGAAATCCCCCTAGTAAAACAAAATTGTCATTCATGAATACAAAATTATCAGGAACAGACCTCCTTAAGACTAACGACTGCGCTGCTCCTGTGTCCCTTAAGATATTTACACTTCTTCCAACTTGTTTAGTATCGTCAGTATAAATTGTCCCTCTCGATATGTACCTTTGAAACCCTAGTCATTTTGATTCATCCTTACGCGGCACTTCCGCAGAAACTAAAGCTACAGGTTCTCTGTTTTTTTCCAAGAAGTTCCTTCTAGCAAAACAATCTACTTTGAGATGCCCTCTACGGTTACACCAATGACAAATTACATCAGTCCTCGCGGTTTTCTTATTACTACCACTGCCCCCTCTATTACTATTTACAAAGCTACGTGTTTCGTTACTACCATTCCTACTTTCAGTTTCGTCCTTATTCCTTTTCCTGTCAAATGCAGAATTGTCAACATAGGTATTGAGATCGGACTGATTTCGGTTATTTCCTCTCCATCCGTTATTCCGAGGAAGAAATCTCTTAGAGTTATTTTCTTTGACACAGTCTTGCCGGTGGGCAAGAGAATACTCATCCGATGCTATCGCTATTTCCTGTAATGAGTCTAATTTTAGTTCATCGAGATGAATTTTAAGATCCCTACCAACCATTCTCTTAAATTCCTCAACTACAATTAACTCCTTCAACTTATCAAAAGAGTCCGCTTCTTTTGACTTCATCCAATCATCGAGAAACTGTTCCTTTTTCCTAGCGAATTCAACAAAAGTCATACCGGTCTCTTTCTTGAAATTTCGGAACTTTTGTCGGTATGCTTCCGGGACCAAGTCATAAGCTCTAAGAATGATTGATTTTACAGTGTCATAATCGGATGCTAAGTCTTCACTTAAAGTATTATAAACTCTCTGAGCCTTACCCTTCAATTTACACTGGAGCATAGTAGTCCACATGTCCTTAGGCCAGTTTAATTTCTTAGCAATACGTTCAAATGAAATGAAAAAATCAGGAACATCCTCTTCATTGAACACTGGGACTAACTTTAAAGCATGCATTAGATCAAACCTATTAGAATTACTATTACTATTATTACTAATCATCATTTGTAACCTAATCTCATGTTCTCTTTCTTTACCACGTTCTTCTGCCTTCAACTGTAATGCTTTATATTCTAACTCTTTAATCCTCGCTTGTTGTGATAGGATATTTAACCTCAACTCACTCACGTCATTGTTACCTAGTTCATCTATTTCCTCTGCCTCCCCTTTGCTAATGTCATGACCTCGCTCTGTCTCACCGAATACTACGGCTTCCTTGGAAGTACCCTTGTCACTCTTAGCTATTCTAAGTACCTCACGCAATAACTGACCCTTCCTTATTTCTGTAGGTAATTCTAACTTAAGAAACTCAGCCAAAAACCATAGTTCATCACGCTTAAGGTCAAAAATTTCTTCCTCCCACTCTGGTTTAGCCAAGAACTGCGCTGCCGCTTCGTCTACCCTATCTTCAAAGAACGGCATCTTTCAGGTATAAAAGCAAGAAATACTGAGATCAAATCACTCTGTGACCTAACCCCACGTATTCCTTTCTGAGACCAACTCCTCAAGGTCAGATTGTCAGTCAGATCCTGGATTAAAGGTCGCCAATTATTATGAACTCCTAGGTGGTACAGGGTTCAACCAGGTTCTTTTGATCTGATTTTATAATCAATACCACAATGGAAGAATTCCAAGGAGTACGATCACTGACAAACAAACCCCTCAGATAATCTCAGAAAGGATATACAAAATACTCGACAATAAGTTTTAACAATTTAATATAAAAATAATGATCAACATTTAGAAAACTCACTGAAAACTGGATAAATAGGGAAGAAAACATACAATCATCAACAATAAAAATCCCATACACAGCCGCAGTCGCCTACCTAACTATCACACTAAGGCAAAGAGAAAGCGACAAGATAAAGGTAGAACAAATTCTCTCTCAATCACACAATAGTGGTAGACAAAAAGGGGAAAAAGGAAATCTTAACCTACTAACAATAATTTCAAAACAATCTTAATACTTCTTAAACATACTTATGCATTTTATCACGAAGGATTATATATGGTAACATGTACAGTCGACAAGAAAAATGGATTCCCAACGGGGAACACTATGCCTCCAAAAGGTTGTCCCTGTTCTGCCTGAAAGAGAACCCTTTCTGGGATCACAGCACGTCCTTGCAATGAACAGGCTAAATTTCGTTACACGAGGAAGACAACTTATATAATCAAAATAAAGTGGTTAATAGGAGTCTTACGTTTTCTCCACCACTGAAGACCTCCTCACGACTCCAAGGACACAGTGTTATAGGCAGTGGCAGTAATGCATACGACCGTCCTTTACGACGTCCTCCAAAGGATCCAAGCAGTAGCAAAGTCTAACTCTCCTTTCCAGCTGCTAAGTACCAAGAGGCTCACAATCCTGGCCTCCAAATCTCAGTCCAGAACTCCAGCTCATGAAGGTTGAAAGGAGGTCAAAAGTCACACTCCGGAGACACTGCAAGCAGGAGAGCGTCGCTACAAGACTGCCGAAATATCACAGGTCCTTCTCAAATGGAGCCGAATACAGGAGTCCTTTCTCATGATCCAAAGGCGCCCTCGACAGAACAGAGGAACAGGATAAGATGCCGAAAAAACAGGCGACGAACAGCCGAACCATCATGCATGAAAAATAAAAACAAACTTCATGGGCGGAGTATCAATTATGTAACAAACAACAACCAGTTAAAGGGAGGACTAAAAAACACCCAAATTCAAGAAACCAGCTTTCTTAAAAACTCCCCGTTTTTCTGTGGAGTACTGGACTAAATTTACAACTACAAAACTTTAAACGAAATAAAAGTATTCAAGAAACATTAAATTATAAATAAAATTTAATTAATTTATAATGCTCTTTGGGGCTCTTTAGGAAGAGATAAATATGTTTCTGATCCCACTTCATAAAAAATCAACAAGGTGAAAAGGAAGTCGGTTTTTCTTAGTGAACAGAATGATTTATCTTTTATATAGTAATAAAGATATGAGCAGGTACACGTATTTGATGAATATTTTAAAGACTGAAGTAATCGCTCTGAGGAATAAAGAGATGTTCATTCGTGGGTATCAATATATAAAGTCATGAAACAAAGTAAAGAAATTAATAAATAAACAATTTACCCCAATTGTTAAACAGTGTTTAAGCTTTAAAAAAAAAGAAAAAAAGACGCAGATAAAATGGGAGCTCAAAAACTGTTCATAGCAGCAAGATAACACTGGGAATTGAGCGACATACTGACTGGGTGTTTACTGGTTTATTGGTGGTTCCTTACTGAGATATATGTACAGAATCTTCGATGTTATTGACGCGTGCGAGCGGTAATGTAGCGTCTACACACAGACAGGTAAAACAGAGATAAAAGGTTCAGACATCTGTGTTTGTCGGCAGACAAACAGATGGCGATATTAAGAGACATGATTAACAAACAGTGATGAAACATACATCAGTGGAAAGGCCAGGAAATTCTACTTATGGCCAATTGCTTGAGATTCAAGACAGATTAATGGATACAATGCAGTAGCATAATATACGAGTATGTGAAATGGAGAGACATTTGGCGTCTTCACAAACAGAAACACACATACAGTTTGATACAAAAGATTTGTTGGAACATTATGAGTACATGATTAGAAAGCTTGCATGGCAATGCAAGTAGTGATGATCGTACATACATTAAGACAACAATGCTTAGGGAGAAACAGACGGAAATATTGTATGGTTGAAATCACGTTCCTGTAGAGAAAGAAAACGAGACGCTTCTGTTTTGTCCTGTCCTCTCCGATGATGACGATTGACGAACACATGAACACACACGTGTTTGGAAGAGACAGCGTCGGGGCTCTTACAAATACTCTCCCCCAAGACGTGTGTAACGTTTGATTGTTTGGAAGAGACGGCGTCGGGCGACGGGCTCTTACAATAAAAGGTGGCAACTTTACGGTGAGGGCGGCCTGCGATTGTGTTGCCGGGCCATGGAGTGTTGGGCGCTGGCGTGGGTGTGGAGGTGCGGGAGGGCCTTGGTGCGGGGACGGGTGAGGTGAGATGGGAGGTAGGTAGACCTCCGAGTCCCGCGAGGTCCGCGGTTAACTGCATGAAGGAGGATACCGGCGTCCATGCTCGCTCCTTTGCCCTCTTACTGGAGTGGGGTACTCGCGTCAGAACGCACTTTCGTGCGCCGTGTGGGTCCGCTAGTGACGCTGGTGGGGTTTGCCGACGAGAGTCAGCACGTTCAAACGCTGGTTACAGCACCGTGTTTAGTCCGCTAAGAGCGTTGGAGAATTTCTGGAGCCAAGACTGAGTCGCCGTGTCGGTCCGCTAATGGCTCCGGGATACTCCGGGGGGTCATCACTGTATGAGGTGCAAAAGAAATGAGCAGGTAAAAGTTACTGCTACTTTATTATGTTGTTGTTTTACAGATTCAGGCAGTTTATATAGCGGCCAACTGGCGCCAAACAGCGGAAGACAATGACATTGAGCGTGACCTGAGGTCAAAACAATTAACAATAATATGCGGGAACAAGTACAATTTACAATACAAAACATACAACACTTCAATATGGATACAGTCTTGATGCCTGCGAATAAAGAAACATACGATACATAATTTATGACAGTTGGACAAATACATATAAAGTTAAAATGTAAGGAAATCGTGACCTGGGCACGTTTAGGCGTGACGAATTGAGTGTGAAGAAAATGGGAAGTCACCAAAGAAAACTTGCTCAGCGGAGACTTAATTAATGACGCCTTCGAAGCACTCCGCTGACATCGATGTGGTGACTTTACAAATAAATGCATGGCAATACAAGTAGTGGTGATTGTACATACATTAAGACAACAATGCTTAGGGAGAAACAGACGGAAATATTGTATGGTTGAAATCGCGTTCCTGTAGAGAAAGAAAACGAGACGCTTCTGTTTTGTCCTGTCCTCTCCGATGATGACGATTGACGAACACACGAACACACACGTGTTTGGAAGAGACAGCGTCGGGGCTCTTACAAATACTCTCCCCCAAGACGTGTGTAACGTCTGATTGTTTGGAAGAGACGGCGTCGGGGCGACGGGCTCTTACAATAAAAGGTGGCAACTTTACGGTGAGGGCGGCCCGCGATTGTGTTGCCGGGCCATGGAGTGTTCGGGGCGCTGGCGTGGGTGTGGAGGTGCGGGAGGACCTTGGTGCGGGGACGGGTGAGGGTGAGATGGGAGGTAGGTAGACCTCCAAGTCCGCGAGGTCCGCGGTTAACTGCATGAAGGAGGGGATACCCGCGTCCATGCTCGCTCCTTTGCCCTCTTACTGGAGTGGGGTACTCGCGTCAGAACGCACTTTCGTGTGCCGTGTGGGTCCGCTAGTGACGCTGGTGGGGTTTGCCGACGAGAGTCAGCACGTTCAAACTCTGGTTACAGCACCGTGTTTAGTCCGCTAAGAGCGTTGGAGAATTTCTGGAGCCAAGACTGAGTCGCCGTGTCGGTCCGCTAATGGCTCCGGGATACTCCGGGGGGTCATCACTGTATGAGGTGCAAAAGAAATGAGCAGGTAAAAGTTACTGCTACTTTATTACAGATTCAGGCAGTTTATATAGCGGCCAACTGGCGCCAAACAGCGGAAGACAATGACATTGAGCGTGACCTGAGGTCAAAACAATTAACAATAATATGCGGCGAACAAGTACAATTTACAATACAAAAACATACAACACTTCAATATGGATACAGTCTTGATGCCTGCGAATAAAGAAACATACGATACATAATTTATGACAGTTGGACAAATACATATAAAGTTAAAATGTAAGGAAATGCGTGACCTGGCACGTTTAGGCGTGACGAATTGAGTGTGAAGAAAATGGGAAGTCACCAAAGAAAACTTGCTCAGCGGAGACTTAATTAATGACGCCTTCGAAGCACTCCGCTGACATCGATGTGGTGACTTTACAAATAAATGCATGGCAATACAAGTAGTGGTGATTGTACATACATTAAGACAACAATGCTTAGGGAGAAACAGACGGAAATATTGTATGGTTGAAATCGCGTTCCTGTAGAGAAAGAAAACGAGACGCTTCTGTTTTGTCCTGTCCTCTCCGATGATGACGATTGACGAACACACGAACACACACGTGTTTGGAAGAGACAGCGTCGGGGCTCTTACAAATAAAGCAAGCACCATTGAAATTATTGTATATTATCAACTAAGTCTAAAAACAAAAGCTGTAAACAGCATTTATCTTGTTTAAAAAAAAATTAAAAAGCTGTCCCAGGCTAATGTTTATCTTCCTCTCATGCTTTCTCGCTCTTTCTAAATAGCGACAGGGACTCTGACAGCAGTCCCTAAGTATATACCCTCTTTCTAAGGCAGTGTTTACTTTCCTTAATGAGAGGTTCCGTGTGCAATTGTGGCAGGATTTAAAAACACAAAAAAACAATACACAACACAGATACACCGAACATATAACCACATACAATACTCACTATGATCCTCGGTTGCTGGGAGATGGATGACGTGTCCACGGTCGCCCACACAAAGTAGACAAAATTACACAAACGAAACCGAAAACAGACTTTCAACCCAAAAAAAAACGAGCAAAAAGGAAGAGACACATGCACAGACAACAATGACATCCAACGGAAAACACACGACTCATGAAGCATACAATAATCCACCATCAATGTCCGCCTTGCACAGAACTCAGCTCAAGACTTCCCCAAAACCGAAAAACTCCCGACAGACAGACAGACAGCGCCGTAAACGAACTCCAACAACCGAACCACTCACAACGACAATTACACTCGCTCTCTCTCTCTCTCTCTCTCTCTCTCTCTCTCTCTCTCTCTCTCACACACACAAAACGTTGGGAAATGCTAAATACAAACAAATTTATTCATCCCTCTATAATTCTCCCCCCTTTTAGCATTTCCCAACCAACATCTTTTACACTGCATTCAAATTGCCTTACGCAACACCCACGGATGCTCACTAGCAGGTCCTCTAGATCGCATTCGCGGGCACGCAATCATTCTCTCAGAATCATTCTCTCTTCTAGCAACATTCAAATTCACATCTTCTCCATTCTCTCTCAGATTCACGCTATCTTCTTCACTATTACCACTCTCAATTTCATCCACAATCTCATCTATACCCTCTAACTCGTTCCCAAATACCTCCCCCAATTCTTCAACTAACCCATCCCATTCGCTCATTGACCTTTCCAATTCTTGCAACGATTCATTCATGCTTTCAATCACTCGTCTATCACTGCTACGCTCTCTTACTCTTACACTTTTGCTCACCTCCAACCGTTCACTCACCCCTACACGTTCAGTCAACTCAGTTATATCAAACCTGCATATGTTATACGTTCTATTCATACCATCCCATTCATCCATATTACACGCTTTATCACTCATTTCCGCTTTGGCACTCACACCCCTATCACACAACTTATGACCATTCCGTTCACTTACGTTCTTCCCTTTCTTACGTTTCCTACCATACTCTATCAAAACAAATTGCTGATCCTCCATACACAAGCTCTCATGCATACTTGGTTCACCCACATTCGATTTCAACCATTTATACACCCCATTCTCTCTCACATATTCCGGTACATCCTTCCATCTACGCAATTGGTTATGATGCGCTCGTATTTTTCTCACACTACCATCTACACATACTTCCCCTACAGCATAACTAAGCCCACTGGGACCAACTTCCCACACTTCATACGGACCCATACGGACCCTCAAATTTTTCACGCACTTTATTTACATTCAACCGCCCTTTCTCGATTACTTCTTTCAACACTTTCTCGCCCGCCTTGTAACTTTCAAACCTCTCATGCACCTTCTTCCATACCTCCCTATCATTCTCAGATATACCCAATCTCGGTCTCACTATCTTTTCAAAATTTAATACATATTTACACGGAGACATACCAATACCCTTATGCACGGTGGCGTTGTATACCCACAACCTTCGTCCAACATTTACATCCCAATCATTATCACATTCACTCATCATACGTAAGATCTCTGTCAACGTTCTCACCGTTCGTTCCGCCAATCCATTCGCACTGGGCATATACGGCGTAGAGTACACATGCTCTATGCCCCAATCACGCAACATTTGCTCAAACTCCCATCCAACAAATTCAGGCCCATTGTCACTCAACATTCGCGTCGGCTTGCACACACACATTGGCAACATCACTTGACCCACCATTCTCGCTACAGTCTCACTCTTTTTGTTCCGAATCGCCACCGCATATGCAAACTTACTCAAATGATCTACCATTACAACCATTCCCACATGTCCTCTAGCAGTCACAGGCAACGACACACAATCAATCACAACCATCTCAAATAACTCTTTCATCTGCAATCGCAACACAGGTGGATTCGCATGCACACTTTGATACTTACTTCTGACAGTCCGCACACGTAATCGCTACATCCGCACAAATTTTACTCAATCCAGGCACATACAATCTCTCTCTCATACATTCCCATAATTTATTTTTCCCCAGATGCCCAAACCTATCATGCACTAATAAACACATGCCCAAGGCTGCGTCTTCCGAAAACACTGGCACATACACTTCCCCATCCCATATTCCTTCCTGATGCAAAAAATAAACTATACCTTTACATACAACAAATCTCTTAGCACTTTGCTTATACACTTCTAACTCAGACGGCCAACTTCCTACTCTTACACCCCCTAACACACACTCTCTTAACATATTTATTTTCATGCACTGATTTTGCATCTGCTTAATTTCCTCTTCACTCAACAAATCATTTTCACTCCTTGCAATATCTACCATACCTACAAAACTAGTTTTAGACACATCCTCCTTTAACCTTCGTTATTTCCCTGCCGCCCTTTCCTAAAATTCCCCTCCTGACATCCACACTTATATCATGCATTCTCATAAAATCAATTCCTAATAAAAACACGTTGGCATATTCTCATCCATGACTACAAAATTATGTATTATTTCAAATCCCCCTAACTGAATTTTTAATTGTACCTCCTCCCATACTAACACACTCCCTTGTCCCAAACCATGTATCCTTACACTCGTTGATTTTCTTTTTATATCCCAATCACACCTTTCCAATTCACTAACTACTGTACTACTCACTAACGACACTTGTGCTCCCGTGTCTACCAAACTACAATATTCATTCTGATTCACCACTACATTCGTTACTAATTTACCTTTCGCTTCATGCATACACGCTCTCACGGCTACATTCACCTGCTTAGCTTCTTCACAACCATCCTCATCGCATTCATCTTCAACGATATCTTCAACCCTACCCCTTATTCCCTCATTCTCCCCACAAAAGCTGTAAACAGCATTTATCTTGTTTAAAAAAAAATTAAAAAGCTGTCCCAGGCTAATGTTTATCTTCCTCTCACGCTTTCTCGCTCTTTCTAAATAGCGACAGGGACTCTGACAGCAGTCCCTAAGTATATACCCTCTTTCTAAGGCAGTGTTTACTTTCCTTAATGAGAGGTTCCGTGTGCAATGACCCTTTGAAAAGGCAGTGTTTATCTCCAGTTGTTCAGGTCTTTGGAAGACCCTCCTTCCTTCCTGCTAGCTTCAGAGGACAAGGACGGGCCACGGGTCTCTCTCTCTCTCTCTCTCTCTCTCTCTCTCTCTCTCTCTCTCTCTCTCTCTCTCTCTCTCTCTTTCCTTCCTTCCACACTGATTCGTGAAAAGGTTTTCAGAGGTGTTCTCGTCCTGGGCGTGTGGCCGAGCAATTGTCCGCGAACGGAAACGTAGGTTCAGGAGTCTCTGATTGCCAGGGGAGGTGGGTGGGGTAAGCAGAGGGGGAAGCGAGGGGAAGCGGGAGGAGGAGAAAATCAAGGGAAGGGGATAATTAGTGAGAAGGCAAGGGGATGGAAAAAGGGGAAAGACCCAACCGTGGAACAAATGGGAAAGGGGGAAATTGAAGAAAGTTATTTCAGGGGCACCGAGATTAAGGATTACAGGGAAAGAATAAAGCTGAATAGTCCAGTTAATAATAATGATAATGAAGAGAGATGGAGAGAGAGATATTCTGTATTCTATCCGAGTCAATTGTATATAACAGAATACCCTCCTCACAATCGCCTTCAGGATTGGAAGATTGAGGGCGAGTGGAGATGGAGCGACTGAGGCAAAGAGAAGTGTGGGAGTTGAGGTCTCACAGAGAATGGAGGGTTGAGTGACAAGCAGAAAATCTCTGATAAATAGAAGGGGATAGAATAGAGTAGACGAGGGATATCAAGGAAAGTAGGCTAAATGAGCAATCTTTGAGATGGGAAAAGGTGCAGATGTTGCATCATCACTGACAACGGGCATGAAGTGAATAGGCTCAAGTATATCAGTTAGTGTACTTTTTTGGCAAGCTATGCTTTTGCTAAATTGTCCAAATTTCATTTTGTTAGTTAGTGGTAGTTTTATTTAATTTCATCTTTACACAGAAGCCATATTTATTTATATTTTTCTTAAAATGGCGCGGCTGATTATTAAATACATCTCTGTGTCTCTCTCAAACACACACACATATAAAAACACACATTCACACACTCTTCTGTAAACCTTATAAAGTTTAAGGGATTAGATTCTACTCTTGTGGCCTCTGTGATGTGACATTCTCTCGGTGAGACATAATCGTTCATGGTTTGGATAATCTACCCGATAATACGCGTTTTACATACAATTAGCGAATGAAATATAGCTAAAAGTGTTCGTGAACTATCGGTGATTAGCTTAATATCAGATTAGAGAGAAAAACCGTCTAATAAGTTGTCTACGAGTGAATTAATAAAATCAGAAAATCATGGAGGAATCAGCCAACAGTGGCAAAAGGTGGAGAAATCTAGCTTGCATCGGAGATATTCAATATGATGAATTGGCAGGAAGGGAACTTGGTTTGCTGATCGTGGAGATGAATTGCAACATTGACCAAAAAGATGTGAAAACATTCACAGACATATTGAAAGGATACGATCCTTCAAACTGGAGCAAATCTGTAGAAAATATAATGAAAATAATAGAAGGGATACCAATGAAAGTTCAAGTTATCAAAAGACTTATAAAGAAAATCTACAAAAATCAACACATTCCATCAAAGAAAATAAGTAAGGTGGAATTAGTGAATATATTGATTGATGCAATAGGCAAACGGATGCCTAAAGCATGTAAACTATGTAGAGTGTGGTATAGCATTGTAAATCCACAAAACCTGATAAGGAAATGCTATGCTTGCCACGTACCAACACACCCCGTCATGTGCTGAAGTTGAGCAAAATAGAAATAAGGACACAAAAATATTTTGCTCAACATGTCTAGTATGGATAGACAAGGTCATTAAATCAAGACTTAATGTACAGATTGTGGAGGATGAAGAAGATGAAGAAGAGGAAGAAGAGGAAAATAGAGAAGAAAATAAGACTGAAGAGAGAGAAAAGATTAATGAAAACAAAGAACAGGATAATAGTATGGATGCAGAGAAACTCATAGATTCTACATATGAGGCAATACAGCAACATACATATGAAGAAATAAATTATGACCTGATAAATCAAAATAAAATCCCAAAGAGGTTGTACCCAGATCTCCATACTGAGGGGAATGAACAAGAAAAAAAAAAAAGAAAAGAAAGACACAGTATGCACCCTTTTGAAAAGAGGGAATTGCAGGTTTGGTGAAAGATGTTATTACAAACATCCCAAGATATGTCACAATTATGAGATCTATGGCAAATGTGCATATCTAGATGGCTATGAAGAGGAATGCAGAGATCTACATCCAAAAATATGTAGAAACTGGAAAGAAGGAAATGGATGTAGGTTTAATAAGAAATGTAGGTACATGCATCCTGTAGCCATGAAAGACCAAAATCAAAATCAAATACATATAAAAACCAAGGTAAAAATGAAACAAATAAAGAAAAGAACAAAGTTCATGTGATGAAGGCAAAAAAGCAAGCCAACAACACATTATGAAAAGTCAGCACCACGATATGAGCCATCAGCACCTAAATATAGCACAAGGAACAAGCAATGTATCTATGATGCAAGGGGATGGTGCAGATATGGAGATAAGTGCAGGTTTACGCACAAAGTGAATAAATATGAAGCTGGAAGAACAAATATAATGGAAAAGTTGGATTTTTTTAATGTACGAATTTCTGGAAATGAAAAAATGATCAACATATCAGAACAGGAAAGAGACATGGGAAAATCCTTATTATTACCCATATTAGATAATGGAGATAATATGCAAACCATCATAGTGATGAACAGTCGAAGCATGAGGGTCTAGTTTCGAGTAACTCAAAAGAAAGATAGAGTTCTTAGAAGAACTAACCCAAAATGAAAAAATAGAAATATTGAATATAAGTGAAACCTGGTATTCCCAAGAGACTGGTAATGATGACCAGATAAAGGGTTTCCAAACTTATAGATCAGATAGAAAAAAATAGAAATCAAGGGGGAACCGCGATATATGGGAGAGATGCCAATCAAGGAAAAATCTGTGAGAAATATAGTAACACAGAATGTGAATTAATAGCGGTAGAATTTGAATCTGAAAAATTAGTGAACATTGTAATATATAGACCCCCTAATACTAAAGAGTTTGACATAATAATTGAAAAATTGGATGAAATATGTAGAAATCACAAGGACTGGACTATACTCCTAACTGGAGACTTTAACTTTCCTTTTGTAGAATGGAAAGAACGAATAGAGACTGTGGTTGTATTTATACATATAAAAAGAGAGCAATAGTAGTGCAGAAGATAAGAGGCAATTTGAAAAGCTATTAGATATGCTACTAGAACATAACATTCAGCAAATAAATCACCTACCAACAAGAAAGGATAATATTTTAGACCTAGTATTTGTGAATGAGGTGAACTATGTTAAAGAAATAATAGTATATAACACGAGTATTTCGGACCATAATGTCATAGAACTAACAGTCCGTTCCAGAACATACGAAAACAAAGAAAAGCAAGAGACGAAAAAATGGGAAGGATATGGAAAATACAATTTCTATAGTAAGAATATAAATTGGTCAAAAATAAATAAAGAATTAAACAAAGAATGGGAAAACATATTTGTAAGTGATAATATACAGGTAAATACCGATATATTATATAAAATATTAGAGGAAATAGTGGAAAAATATATACCGAAGAAAAAGTAAGCATCAGTCACGAATTCCAAGAGACAGAAGGATCTTGTTCCAGAAAATTAGAAAGTGGAAAAAAGCTCTTGCAAAAGAAAAGAATGCATGGAAAGTGATGGAACTAAAAAGTAAGATAGAAAATGCAGAACAAAAGATTATACAATCAAAAGAAAATGAAAAATGGAACCTAGAAGAAATGACACTACAAAATATCAAGCAAAACCCTAACATTTTTATTCATATGCAAAAAGATGAATAAAATAAGAGTAGAAATAGGCCCTCTAAGAATTGAAGGGCGATTAACGAATGAAAAAAGGAAATATGTAACATATTAGCAGAAAGATGTAAGAGTGAATTTACACCTATAATTGACAATGAAGATAATGATACAGAAATAAGAGATGAAAATACTGAATACTTATCAGATATAGATATTACAGAAGCCGATATTGTGCAGGCTATTAATGAAATTAAAAATGGATCAGCAGCAGGACCAGATGGAGTGCCTGCCATATTGTTAAAAAGAAATTGGTTCATTCAATCGCAAAGCCGCTAGCAATATTATTAAGACAAAGTATAGATACAGGCAAGATTTATGATGAGCATAAATTAGCATATATTATTCTACTTTCAAAAGTGGTTCAAGACTAGAGGCAAGTAATTATAGGCCTGTGAGTCTGACATCTCATATTATGAAAGTATATGAAAGGGTAATGAAAAAAATATAATGAAACATTTAATGAAAAATAGATTGTTCAATATAGGACAACATGGTTTTGTACCTGGAAAAAAAGTACACAAACCCAACTGTTAGTCCACCATGAAAGCATATATAAAAATATGATAAATGAAAAGATACAGATGTGGTTTACCTAGACTTTGCAAAAGCTTTTGACAAGGTAGATCATAATATATTAGCGAAAAAATTAGAAAACATAACATTGTTGACAAAGTAGGAAGATGGATAAAAGAATTTTTGCAAAATAGAAAACAGATAGTGATTGCAAACGATGAGAAATCGGATGAAGCTACGGTAATATCCGGTGTACCACAGGGTACGGTGTTAGCTGCATTGCTGTTTGTGATTATGATTGCAGACATAGACAGTAATGTTAAGGACTCAGTAGTAGAAGTTTCGCAGATGACACAAGAATAAGTAGAGAAATTGCTTGTGATGAAGATAGGAACTCGCTACAAAGAGACCTAAACAAAATATATAAATGGGCAGAGATAAATAGGATGGTATTTAACTCTGATAAATTTGAATCAATGAACTATGGTGATAAAGTAGGAATGCTATATGCATATAAAGGACCTAATAATGAGACAATCACAAACAAGGAAGCAGTTAAAGACCTTGGTGTGGTGTTGAATAGGAATATGTTATGCAATGATCAAATAGCAATTCTATTGGCAAAATGCAAAGCAAAAATGGGAATGTTGTTCCGGCACTTCAAAACAAGAAAAGCTGAACACATGATTATGCTTTATAAACGTACGTACGTAGTCCACTTGAATATTGCAATATAATATGGTACCCACACTACCAAAAGGATATTGCGCAAATAGAGAGTGTACAAAGGTCATTTACAGCTAGAATAGAAGAAGTTAAGGACCTTGACTACTGGGAAAGACTACAATTCTTAAATTTATATAGTCTTGAAAGGAGAAGAGAACGCTACATGGTAATTCAAGCATGGAAACAGATAGAAGGAATTACCGAAAACATCATGGAACTAAAATTATCAAAAAGAGCAAGCAGAGGTAGATTAATAGTGCCAAAAAACTATACCAGGAAAATTAAGGAAAGCACACAGGACATTAATCCACCACGCACCAGCATCGATAATGCAGCGTCTATTCAATGCGCTACCAGCTCATCTGAGGAACATAACAGGAGTGAGCGTAGATGTGTTTAAGAATAAGCTCGACAAATATCTAAGATGCATCCCAGACCATCCAAGACTGGAAGATGCAAAATATACCGGAAGATGCGTTAGCAACTCTCTGGTAGACATCAAAGGTGCCTCACACTGAGGGACCTGGGGCAACCCGAACGAATTGTAAGGTCTGTAAGGTCTGTAAGGTAAGGTCTGCAGTGTAGAGTTTTTGGCCGTTTTTCTTCTTTATTTCATTTCCGTGTAAACAAGAGAGAGAAAGTGGAAAGTTACTCTCCTTGCTAGACAGAGAGAGAGAGAGAGTGAAATGGAAACTTTTCTCTCACTCCTTGCGTCTTAAACATCTCATCCACACCGGCCTGTCGCCCCCTCCCCTGCCCATCCATACCCTGTCTTTTTTTTTTTTATTAAAATTTCATTACAAATATCAGTTAATTTTATACAAAATTTTCATAACAATTATATCGACAATATAACATAATAAGAAAGATTTTTGAAATGGAGTATATTTCATAATTTCAAATATTATTACAAATAACCTTACTTTAATATGCACAAATTTTCATAAAAATTCAACAATATAATATAATAGGAAAATTTTGGAATGGAAGTGCATTAATTTCATGATTTCAAATATTATTCACGTATTTACTTGTGAAATATTTTTCAAGTTCATATGCATTTGATAATGTCCATTTTGTGTACTTTATTTTACATTTTAATATTGAAATGATTTGACTTGGTAACACCTCGTTTCTACTATACCACATACAATTTACATACTCAATAATAAGTATACTTAATGTATTTTTCTTCTTCTTTTCTTTATAATCGAAATCCAACATCAATACTTTTATTGGATACTGAACTTTTATATTACATACCTCTTCAATCAAATTCTGGAACCACTTCCAAATTTTTTAACATATTTACAAAAATAAACAACATGTAGATGATTTTCATTTTCCGTACATTTATTGCAGAAATTATTATCAGCAATATTCAATATCTTTAGTCTTTCCTTAGTAGCCAAGGATTCATACAAAAATCTATACATAATACTTCTTTGATAGGAGTCAACAAATTTGCACGAAAGGTTACTCCATATATCACCCCAATTATGCAAAGGGTACCTCTCAATTACAATGGGCTTATGGGTTGGCATCAAATACTGATAAATATTCTTACTTTTGATATGTGGAAATTTAGGTATTCTCAATAATTTCCTTATATTACCAATAATCATATTATAATAGGGAGTAGCAACATAAGACACATTAGGGCAATCCTCTACAACCCACAACAAATTTATTCTAATACACGTGTAATATAAGGCTAACTCTCGTCCATAACTATCACATAACATAATATTCAAGAACGTACTTGTTAAAATAGCTGCTGCTTTATAAAACACATTAATAACCCCAATACCACCTTCTGTTTTTGGCAGATACAAGGAATCCCTCTTAATTGGTTGATAAGTTCCACACCACAAATACCGGAAAATAGATTGTTCTATAATTTTTGCTTTCTCTTTCCCTAATGGAAATACATGACACATGTACCAGACTTTACATAAAATAAGAGAATTTACAAGAATAGCCTTTTGATATAGAGACAAGTATCGAGCCGAAAGCATATTTATTTTTACCTTAACTTTATTGATTAAAGCATCCCAGTTTTCATCTACCATTTCATTATAATCATTGGTTATCAATATGCCTAATACCCAACACTGTTGTATCCAATCAAGTGGCCATACATTTTTGTCCTTCCAATTACCTAAACCCATGACACAAGTCTTATCTCTATTTAGTTCTGCACCAGTAGCTAGCTCAAATTGCTTTATAATACTAAATACTACTTTAATACTTCTTTCTTTACTAACAAAAACTGAGCTGCCATCAGCAAAACCAACAACAGAACACTGGAACCCATTTGGGAGGTTCACTGGCACAATTTCATTACTTTGTTTTATTGTTCTGTATAGAGATTCTTGAAACAATACATATGCTATCATTGACACAGGACATCCTTGCCTTATGGATCTGTCAACAGGAAAAAAGCCACTAACAATCCCATTTACACAAACTGCACTTGTGCATCCATTATATAACATTTTAATTTTCATGATAAGCAGCTCTCTAAAACCCATCCGTGATAGTGTCTTAAACATGAACCTCAAATTAACTCTATCAAAAGCCTTACTCCAATTCAGGTTAAGTGAGCACAATCCAATTTATTTTCATTTGCATAATAAATTACATCCCTAATTAGAGTATTACATTTCACTATTGATCTTCCTTTAACAGAACAAAACTGTTCTCGTGATATAACTTTATGAAGAACACTTTTTAATCTATTAGCCAAGATTTTTGCAATGCATTTGTAATCCGTATTCAGTAAAGAAATAGGTCTCCAGTTTTTTAAGTACAATAAATCACCATCTTTAG
The DNA here is from genome assembly GCF_040412425.1 of Macrobrachium rosenbergii. NCBI lineage: Eukaryota > Metazoa > Arthropoda > Malacostraca > Decapoda > Palaemonidae > Macrobrachium > Macrobrachium rosenbergii. Next base: position 3,129,070 of record NW_027100730.1, read on the forward strand.
GTACTAATTTCAAGATACCCTTTTTTTGGCTTTTTCCTAATTCAGTGTCTAAATCTATCGCAAACTTAATCATTTCAGAGAACTCTGACTTAATTACATTCCAAGTCTTTAAATAGAATTCCAGAGGAAGACCATCTTCACCCGGAGTTTTACCTTTATTCATCATCTTTAACGTATTTAATACCTCTTCGACTGATACCTTTCTGCATAACATTTCATTGTCCTCATCAGTTATTGTGCTCTCTATACAATTAAGAAAACTATCTTGTAGCTGCTCTTCAGCATTTATCTTCGAGAATAGTTTTTCATAATGCTCCTTTACATGACAGACTATCGCCTCTGTGTTGTCGAGCGTCACACCGCTTTCTAACCTCAGTTGCCTAATACTATTTCGCTTCCCTCTGAATTTCTCTTTACCTAATAAATGTGCAGATAATCTCTCGCCATTTATTCTCTCTTCTGTCCTTAACCTAATCTTTATACCTTCACATATTTCATCTTTTATTGATTTTATTCTATCTTTTATAGTCTTCATTTCTTCAAATTTATTGTAACCAACAGCAGCTTTACTTGGTAAGTATTCAAGATAATTTTGCAAAAATTTTAGAGTGCCACACTTCTCTCGTATAGCTTGTTTAGACAGCCTTATGAAAAGCTCTTTTGATTTTGGTTTCACAAATGTATCCCACCATTCCATAATATTGAGTATTTTATTCTTTCATTTCTTAAAAATGCCATAATCTTTCAAATTTCTCCATGAAGTCGTCCTCTCCAATAATGAAACATTTAACTTCCATATTCCTCTACCTATTTTACAACGATTATCAAGCAGAAATTCAGTTAATATCATATTATGGTCCGTTAAAGATAATGGGATATTTTACAATTCTTAATATTACTATACAAGTCAGTCACGTACACACGGGCAATTCTTGAAGCATAATTGCCTAGGATGTACGTATATTCGGGAATATTGTTCAATGCAAACCAAGCGTCTTTCAATCCTAAATGCTGTACTAAGGATTTAAGGCCTTTGATACATACGTCTCATTACCTGTACTAACATCTCTACCCGAAAGTACGCAATTGAAGTCACCAGCAAAAATCAAATTTGATATTATGTTGTTCCTTAAATAATACAAAATATCCACAGAGAGCAAATTCTCCCTCTCTATCTCCCTTTTTACTTGAACCTGACGGTGCGTATACGTACATTCAATAAGGAGAGGTTTATATCATTATACTGTATCCTTGTAAATAATATATTTCCAGTGTCATCCTTTTCACTGTTAATAACTGAAATATTTGACCTTTTATTAAACAGAAAACACGTACCACCTTTAAAGCTAGTAGGCATATTCATTACAACCTCAAAGTAATCCTCTAAATATTTTACTTTATTCACATCTCTAATATTATGTTCTTGAAGGTATAATACATCAATTTTATATTGATCAACTAACATCTTTACTTTCAACTGCTTATTAAGCTCATTTAGACCACAAATATTTAATGAAGCCGTAACTAAAGGCCATTTTAAGGGGGTATATTAAAATAAATGCATACTAATTATTTACCTATTTTAGCCAGTTTAGAACATCTATTTTTACCATTACTATTATTATCATCATCATCATGTTTGTGTTTACCAGAATTCTGATCACTAGAAAGACCATGATCATCTACATTATCAACAAACAAATCCTGGCTTTCATTTAAGGGGTCTGACAGACAACTCAGAAAAAACAAAACATTCTTCTTCACTATTATTCGATACTTTTAAGCATTTCTGTCCATTGTCCTTTTTAATGGTCATTTTTACACCTGAACTGTCGTCGTTAACTGTAGCAGCTTGCCATTTCTGTCGTACTGGTATTTGGCTTTTATCTCCGTTCCTATTCTTGTTACCCTTTTCTCTTCCTCTTTTGTTGCCTTTCGTTTCACTCTCTATTGAGGTTTCCTCTGGAATTTTAGTATTCCTCTTAAACTCACCATCCATATCTTTTTCACCTTCACCCTTTGCTTCTTTACGAGCTTCTTTTTCCGTTGGTATTTGCTCAACTTCTTCACTGTTGACTATTTCTTCGGTTACTATCTGCATGTCGTCGTCTTCGTATTCCACCTTCCCTCTATTTGTAATTTCTTCATTGTGCACTTCTGCTGCTTCTTCTGTTTCTGTTGCTACTTGCACAACTTCATCAGGAGATGGATAACTGCACACGAGCAAATACTATCTCTTCGTCACTGTCTTCACTCATTCGATGATCTTCAGTTCCCTCTTCTAGTCCTTCTTCTTTATTTATTTTTTACCTTCTTGGTTTCCCTTTCCCGAGTGCTTAGATCTTTGTCAGCTTCACTATTTGTGTATACATCAGTCTTCTCTTCACTAATATCAGTTCCTGTTTGGCTATCATTTACCTCTCTCGTCCCTCAAAGTTATTTCCTTCTCTTGTTTGTTCTCCATCATCACCATTATCCTCCTCTGATATATTATCATTTCTTTGCCTGCTTATGTCAGGAAAGTCTTTTCATTCCACATACTGGCTCCTTCCATAATATCAATGCTACAGTCTTTTACTAGATGGCCTTCTTGTCCACATCTGTAACAGGTTCTTTTCTGCCCATTATAATATAATATACTTAAATTAAAACCAGACACAGTTATCGATGAAGGAATGTTATCTCTAATCTTCATCTTTATTGTCCGTATCCCATTCAGCAGGCCTTTCAGGGGTCCCGTACTGAATCTGTTGCTTCTTATTGAATCCACTTTTCCATATCTGCTCATAATGTTTATCATCGATTCATGAGACAATTCAAAGGGTGCATTCCTTATCGATACATATGTATACGAAGTACTTATATTCACAACTTTCACACTATCTACCTCATTTATCTTAATATTCTTATCTTCAAATTGCCTTGCTATTTCCAGGAATTTGTTCTCTGAGCTGAACTTAACCACTACTTTATTCCTGCTTACATTCTGTACACCCAAAAGGTCAGCAATATCAAGTCTCAATTCTCTGAATAACACATTACATACGTTTTCGATGGACACATAACCTCCCAGGAATTGTAGACCAATGGAGTCCTTTCTCCTTAAATAACTTGGAAACGAATCCATGTTGTTTTAGCGCTGTAACTCATAAAACCACAAAGAGAACGGGTAAAATTTATCATAGAAAACGGACCATCCCCAAGGCAAACGCCTCGGGGTATAAACAAACGTTTCCAGTACCCTTGTCTATTTTAGTCTCTATTTGCACTATTCTTGTACTACTAAAACTTTCCACCTAAGTCTGTGTACTCACATCAATTCACGATGCTCCATGCATTGTTACCAGTGCCTGAGTACATTAAATCACAAGATATATAGACCAAAATACAGAGCGAAGATAAACACAGGTTCTTGTGACGAAATCTTCTTCTTCCCTCCCATACCCTGTCTGGTTACCCATATCCATATTCCACACCCTACGAGGTTTAGACCTATCCCTCTGCAAATTTGATGTCGTGTAAGTTTTTTATGCACGTCTGACCACTACGTGCTATAGTTAGAATCTTGTATTTTCTTCTCAGCCAGAATTTTTCAAAAATAGGTTGGGGGATGCTAACAATCTATTTTTGTTTATTTCTCTCTCTCTCTCTCTCTCTCTCTCTCTCTCTCTCTCTCTCTCTCTCTCATTGCAAGGGTCGTTCCCTTATGCGCTGTCGCTCCAACGCTCGCGGGAGAATGGAAAACAAACATCCTTCCGTTATCCTTAGAAAAACGAGGAGCAAAGCTCTCCTTGCTCTGTGTTTCCGCCAGAGGGCCAGCAAGAGCCTCTCTGGTCCTGTACGCGTCTCTTTCGGAGCTTCTCTGTGTTCGATGTCTTACATAAACGGTTGTTTGGGGGGGGGAGGGTGCCGTTCCGCAGGATTGTTGTGAGACCCACTAAACTTTTAAGGTAGAACTTTAATTAATTTTGCACAGTTTTTTCTCCTGTGAATTCTAGTGTTTGATACTTTTGGTCAGTAAGTTATCATGTTAAAGGAGGCTGTTTATTTTAATTAAGGTTTAGATATCAATAAAGTGATGTATTGCCTCGATCCATTCATTTCAGAATAAATACGTATAATGTATAGATTTCATGGAACGTAGCTTACCCGGGATTATGGCAAAAGGCATGAGTAAGTTGACTGGAAAAACAGGCATGTGAAATTCTACTACTAGATGTCGGGGCTCTTTGTCCGGTTGTCATATTTGGGCCAGGCACTTGAGAACCACCCCCCACAGATCTCTCTCTCTCTCTCTCTCTCTCTCTCTCTCTCTCTCTCTCTCTCTCTCAACCACCCACTGATAGGCCTACACGCTGTGAAAACGTTCCTCGTTTTTTTCGGTCTCGTTTGTTTCTGAAAGAAAATATTTCCGAACCTCCCGATTTTTTATGATGGGAGGCAGTCATTTTCTGTTATCCTTCTTTATTCCTTCCCTCCTTATTTCCCCTTTTTTGATATTCGAATGAGCATCAAATTTGCCTTTTTGTTTTACAAAGATCCTTCTTCCTTCTCCCTTTTAGCGTCTACTTTTAATTAACAGGATCTGGATCTGAGGTCGATTTTTCCGGAAATGACGTCATTTCTCTCGGCCAAGAAGAGGAAGCAGAAGAGTCTGTTTTTAGTGTTGGGGAAAATCGAAAATAAACAACGAAGGGAAATAGTTCTTCCTCTCTTTTCTTTCAGTAAGGTTGAGGGAAGATGAAGCCTTTGTGTGTATGTGTGTGTGTTTGTGCAGGATTTGTATGTGTTTTTATTTGTTTATGTTTGTGTCTTTCCATCTGCGTCGATTCCTCTGCTGACTCATCTACACAAACACGTCCTGAAGGAGTTTCTTGTGGTATAGGTCTCCGTTCTGTTAGGTGCATCCACACTGCAGTTAACCGTGTCATAAACGCATGTCGGCAACTTATGGCACACTCGTCATGAACGTGTTGAATGCAAGTCAGTGACTTACTGGTAGTCGTAACCAGCGCTATATTCGGTTATTCAGCATTTGCCCAAAGTTTCCATTTTCAGTTACGGTTGTTGAATTGTTTTCAACTTGCTTGTGATATGTATATATGTAAAACTTTGCTAATATATGTTTATGACTGCTGTTGACTTGTTTTCAACCTGTTTGGGATATGTATGCAACAAGTTGCCGATATGTGTACGGCATGTTTTACTATAGTTTGAACACACCTTCAGACAGATTCTCCTGCTTGGAAGCCTGAAATAAAGAAAAACATATTGCTCCTAATGAATAACTTATAACACTCTCTCTCTCTCTCTCTCTCTCTCTCTCTCTCTCTCTCTCTCTCTCTCTCTCTCTCTCTATGGTGGAAGGAATGTGTAAAATATGCCTCCGTCTATAACTGCTAATTTCCTCATTTTTCTCTAATCGAAAACCGCGTCGTCATTGGGATTTCCTCTTCAGCATTTCTCACAGTGGGAAAGAGGGGAAATATATATATATATATATATATATATATATATATATATATATATATATATATATATATATATATATATATATATATATATATAAAGAAAGAAAGAACAAGGAAGAGAAAGGAACTAGGACCACAAAAGTTAAGTGATAAATCAAGGGCGGAGAGGCTGTTCGTTTAATCATATTTCTGGTTTCGTTTTGAGAGAGAGTAATACTTCGGAAGATATCATGGATTGGGAAATAACATTCTCTCTCTCTCTCTCTCTCTCTCTCTCTCTCTCTCTCTCTCTCTCTCTCTCTCTCTCTCATACGTGACCACTTGCACAATTTATTTTTCATTCACCTCCAACGATATTCAAATCAGTCTAAAGGCACACTAGATATATCCTCAATTAAAAGGATTTACTCACATTCTTTTTCATCTTCTTCTTTTTCTAAAAGACACGAAAGGGGGAACTTTCTTATGGCAGTGGGATTTTTATCAAACGAAAGTTTCAAACCATAGTTTTTATCTCAGCTCCCCTGAGATGGAATTTTTCTTCTTCTTCTTCTTCTTCTTCTTCTTCTTCATCTTCTTCTTCTTCTTCTTCTTCTTCTTCTTCTTCAGTGAATTCTTATCTTCTTCCTTCACAAGCTTTCCTCCTGACTGGAGGTCTGACCTTTATGAATATCGTGGAAATCCTTCTGGAATTTAGAAAACAGGAATATAGAATGAGATTCCCAGCAGTGAGATTAGTTTGAAAGAGACACTTAAAAGATATTTTTTCCGAAAACTGCTCTGTTTTAATAAAGTTTTTATTTTTATTTTTTACTTTGAGTGATTGTCAGAGTATTTGCGTCGTATGATGACTGTGGTTACGAATTATAGTTTTGGCAAGTCAAGGGTGCACTGAGTTCTTGTCCTTCGCTGGGTTGAGCCCACGGGATGACGAACTTATTATCAACTAAAAAATTCCCCTTCGGTAACATATATGAAAATATATTATTTCCGAGGTAGAGCGACTTGGATATTAAAGGACGTTTGTAGCTTACTGATTATATCTTCTTCTTCTTTTAACGTGCTTTTTTCCCATTTTTGTGTGGGGTAAGCACGTTGCCTTCTTTTGAAGGACTTTTTGATTTTGGCTTTGGGGTAGACCTGTGGTCTCGATCGGCTGCCCTGCCTGACATCGCTTAGACCCCGGTAGCGTATGTTTCATGTATCATACCCGACCCAACGCCCTTTCTTCCTAGCAGCGAGAAGTTATTGCGCGGGTATGGCGAGAGTTCGAGACGTGTGAGATGTTTGTTATGTTTTTTTAGAAGGTGTTGTAGTGGCTTTGTTTTTGTGTGTATTTAGTCTGTAACATCCATTTGCTTTTTAAGCAAACCTATCTGTTGATTATATATAATCCCGGGATGTCTACACGGATAGCAAAGTGTCTGCCCTCTCTGATCAGTCGGCTGCGGATTTGAACCCACGCCACAGACCTCTACGAAGTCCGAAGATGCTGCTGTAACCGACTGAGCCATCGAGGCTCTTGTAGCTTACTGATTATATATATATATTTTATATATATATATATATATATATATATATATATATATATATATATATATATATATATATATATATACCTCTAACTTCCGGAGCAACAGCTCGAAGAACAATCCAAGGCGGTTCAGGGAAAGGCACTGTCCATATGCATTTCATTAAAATATGCCGACGTTTCACAACTCCAGCCCTGAACAGTCTAATATCAGGAATCACTCCAAGATATGTAAAACATTCATAGAAAATAAAGATTTTTCAGTAATAGGACAAGTACAAAAAGCAAATGATTTAACAATACTTGAATCTATTATTATTAAATTAACTGTACCACCATTAAACTCCCACACATCCTCTACACAACTGTTTATTGCCTGATGGTCTTGTTAAGTTGTTTCTTCTCTGTCTGTATGTTTATTTATTTATTTATTTTCTCTCTCTTTTGTAATACTCAATGAGAGTGCAGTAGTTTGTTTTTAACTTCCTTCTGGGTAGGTTGTTACAGCCTTTTACTTGTTCTTCTAGGATAGGTTTTAGTCATTTTATTGTGAACGTTTTATTGTAATTGTAATTCTGACTTGTGATTTTAATTTTAATTTACTGATTGCCATGTTCGCTGTTTGCAGCCTGGAAAATGCAACTATGAGGAGTTGTGAAACGTCGGCATATTTTAATAAAATGCATAAGGACAGTGCCTTTCCCTGAACCGCCTTGGATTATATATATATATATATATATATATATATATATATATATATATATATATATATATATATATATATTATATATATATATATATATATATATATATATGTGTGTGTGTGTATTTACATATGTATATTATTTATATGCATATATATGCTGCAGTACATTCAGTAAGGTTCGACGTGCTGTTGATGAGTCTTGAGTGAAAATCAACATCGTAGAAGTTATGCTACATTTGGGGTTCATCCCAAACTCGACAGTTTAAGTATGAATGAGACAGTGACTGTTGTGTTGTCATTATGTCTGGAACCCCTCCCCCTCCCCCTCCTAGAGGAACGACTCAATGTTTGATAAAAAAAAAACATAATTTTTAAGCCACTCCTTAAATTAATTACTTTGTGTAATTTGATAAATAATTTTTAGTCAATGGAAATTAGGATTGTATTTGTGTGACTGTTTATTGTTTATCAGAGTCTGCCAGATAATTCGATTTGTTTTAAATTACTCGAAAACAACTAAAAAAAAATGAAATCAGAATTGATCTTCAAATTCGTGGAAGTAAGTAAAGTGTGAAAGTCATTCCTGAGAACAATTAATTTGATCCTATTGTAAGTCCCAAGGTCGGAAGGACACACGCTGTCAATAGTTATTGATTTTGTTTCTACTCTTCTCCACTGCAAATCGTCTTTATACTTGTATGAAATATTTTGGAACAGAGCAGTATTGTACGTTCATTGAGCAGACATTTTGATGTTTTGGCCTTTCTGATAAGCAGCAAAGACCCTCTGTCATAGCATAGCCTGCACTTGGACATTTTCTTGATCTCTTACAGCTGACAGCCATTCCAGTAGTTCCTGACCTAAAGTGAAACTGTACTTTACACTCAGTATTGAATGTAAGTGATATAATAATAAAAAAAAAACGCCCAAAATGGCAGCATGGGGAAAAGTGACCACGATTTGGTATGGGGTAAGCACACATCAAAAGCACTAGAGCCATCTGCCATGGCAGGACGTACTTCGCTGAGTAGTGCACCGGACGGGTATTTTAAAGATAAAACTTCATTTCAATCAACATGTGAAGCAGAAATACTTAAAGAAGATTTAAATATGTCAACAACGTCAGAGGATGGATATGAGGTGTACGTTAACAAAAAAAGGCTAAAGAAGACACGACAGATGGAAGCTAAAAAATCAAAGCAAATTGAAGGGGCTGTGTCGAAAGCTACAAATGCAGTGAGAACTAAAAGTGACAGGATAGTACTTCAATTCCCTACTGATGCAGGTTTGAATTACCCGGAGAAGATATTATGGACGGTTAAACTAGCTAAAGCTCACAAGGAAATGGAGGCGATTTTCAAGAATGGGAAAAATAGCCCTTATGTAACTGTTAAGGATCAGAAGGCAGCGGACTGTTTATCAACGACTGGTTTTCATGGTGTTCTTATGATTAAGCCAGTTTTTGAAAAGATGACAAAAGTTATACTGTTTGGATATCCTACTGCGCTAGATCCAGAGGATGTGATGGATACTGGTGTTTTCCGCTGGATTCGCCGAAGGACAGTAATGGTAAAAGGAAAGAAGGAAGAAAAAGATCAGCTGGTTGGATTATTCATTGGAACAGAGCCGCCCGAGAGATTCTTCTTACCAGGACTTGGATATAGAAGATTAGAAGTGTACAAAGAAGCTCCGATAATTTGTTATAAGTGCAGTTTGTGGGGACATAAAGCTTATCAGTGTTTAAATGACAATCGCTGCAGAATTTGCAGTAATAAACATGATTCTAGGGAGTGTGTACAGAAATTTAAAGAAAATGCTGTAATTGCGGTGGAATTCATAACGCAAGTGCCTGGGAGTGTCCTAAACGACCGATTTTCTCTTTCAAGAGAAATGAAGACAAAGAAGCTACAAAACCACGAGAGGTGTCGTTGGATATTCATTCCTAAGGAGAAGGAAGAGCAAACTGGGAAAATGATGACAGTTTTAGCTGATTTCAAGAAAGAGCTGGAATCTGTCATAAAAGCTGTAGGAGAGTTAAGTGATAAGGTTAATAATTTGATGACAGAAGGAAAGAGAGATAATAGTCATGTGTCACTAGATTCAAAAAACGGCAAAAATGGCGGTGAAGTCAATTGTAATGAAATAAAGACTAGTACAACGAAGGAAATGATGCTAGTTTTGAATATGTTGACTACCTATGGAAAGAAAGCAAATGATAACTTAATGAAGTCTTTGTTACGATATGCGGAAGGCCTTAAGCATAAATTAGATAATGAATCCAGAAAGTAATATCACAAAATTAATTTCATGGAATATTAATAGTGTAGATTGTAGAATAAATGATTTGCATTCTTATGTTTGGGCTAATGAATTTGATATTATTAATTTACAAGAAGTTCGTGAATATAATAATGCGGAATTATTAAAAGGTTATAAAAAATTTGAATTGCTTGCTGATGCTACAAAAAACACTAGAGGTTTGATAACTTTTGTTAAGAATAATATACCAGCAGAATTAATTGTTGCTGAAAGAATAAATGATATAGAATATGTAGTAGTTAAAATTAATATTAAAAATGGTTATTTTTTTATAATTAACGTGTATATTCATGCTAATGGACTCCAAACTGAGGATTTTTATGACAAAATATAAAGTGATAGAGATAAAATTATTATAATGGGTGATTTAAATGCAAGACATGAATTTTTTGGTAGTATTAATGGAACAAATAATAATAATGGTAAGACTTTGAAAAATTTGACGGAAACAAATGATAAATTTGAATTATTAGGTAATAAAGATCCCACTCATATTAGGGGTGGGAGATTAGATTATGCTCTTATATATGATATGGGGGAAGTTGTTGGTGAGTACACTGTAATTAATGAGTTACTTAGTGATCATTTTGCTATAGGTGTAAATTTAAAATTAAGTAAAATTGAAACTGCTTTTCAGAGAAAAAGGTATAGATTTAAAAATGAAACTCACAAGAAAAAATTGATAAAGTATATTGAAAATTGGTATGAGGTATATAGATTATTGGAGGTAACTGATGAAAATGAATTCTATGAAGATTTTCTAAGAACTATAGATGAATTTTTTAATATTGTAAAACAAAAAGCAGAGGGTAAGTCCCATATACCTGATTATTGTAAAGATAAATTGGTTATTGAATGGAAAAGTGTTTTAAAAAGTGTCATAAACTATGGTTAAATAATCCAATTTCAGAAAACAAAGAAACTTTGGAAAATGTTGCAACTTTATATACAGAAATTAGAAAGGAGGCAAGAGGAAAGTATTGGAATGAACATTTAAGTAATTTATCCAAATCAAAAATTTGTCTATGATTTGGGATAATGTTAATAAAATTAGAGGAATTAAAAGAAAACCTTTGTACACCCAAATCCAATAGATGAAGTAAGAAGGTTAAAAGAAAAGTGGGAATATATTGCAAGCTTTGATAGTCTGCTGCTGGATATGAGGAATTACTTAAAAAATAGAGAACATTTTTGGAAAGATCTTTTTGAAAGTCAAGGAAATGTTGAGGATGATACTTGTATTCCCATAAATAGGGATGAAATTTTATATGCATTAAACACAGGAAAATGTACAGCACCAGGTGAAGACGGAGTTCCATATGATATTTTGAATTGCCTTGTGATGTTAAAAAATAGCCCTATTGTTGACTTGTTTAATTTGTCATATACCAATGGGAGATTGCCAAGGGCTTGGAAAACTGCTATTATTATTCCTATTAGAAAGAGTAATGGGGGTTTTAGACCAGTTTCACTGACCTCTTGCTTTTGTAAAATGATGGAAGGGGTAATACGAAACAGGTTAGATTATAAAATTGGAGGGTTATTCTCTGAAAATTTATATGGTTTTATTAAAGGTAAATCGACTGCTGACTGTATTATAAAGGTATTAGGTAACAATAAATCTAACTATAGGTTGTTTGTAGATTTACAGAATACTTTTGATAAAGCAAATAAAAACATTATATTGGAAGAATTAGTTAATAAAGGAATATCAGGAAATTTGTTAAAGTGGATAAAAGACTATTTGTCTGATAGAAAAGGTAAAGTGATTTTCCAGGGGTTGAATCTGATGTTTTGATATAAGCTTAGGTACTCCTCAAGGGGGTGTGTTAAGTCCTATACTATTTAATGTCTTAATGGATAGAATTGCAAGGTTTAATTTTGGAAATGATGTACAAACTATTATTTATGCTGATGATATTGTTATTCAGTGTCATTACTTTTCTACTATGCAAAATATAGTTAATCAGATTCAAGAGTTATGTATTAATTCTGGTTTAATAATTAATATTAATAAAAGTAAATATCAGTCAAGAATAGAGTGTAAAACAGATTTAGTTGTGAATAATCTTAAACTGCAAAAGGTACAACTTTAAGAGTATTGGCAAATTGTGGAAAGGGAATTGGTATCCCATTGTTAAGAATGATATATTTGACAACCATACGGTCAATTATTGATTATTCTGCTCCACTTCTGGCGTTGTTTCCTAACAAAAAGATAAGGCAATTGGAACTCATTCAAAATGAGGCATTAAGGGTTGTCTTGGGTTGTCCAAAAACAACTCGTATTGAAGTAATGAGAATGGAAACAAATATGTCCAGTGTGTGTGATAGAATAAAAGAAATAACAATGATGTAATGAGAATGATTAAAGGTGAAAAGTACTTTCACAATATATATTATGGAATTGATAAATCAAAAATCAATGTATATACCAAAAAGTTACTTCAAAATCTGAAGGAGTACAATTTGACTCCGTTATGTGACTTATTTGAAGAAAAAATATCTATATGTCCTTGGAGTTTAAAATGTATAAATATAGATATAGAAAATCTGGATTATAAAAAGAGAGAGTATGATACTATTGAATTAAAATATTATTTTTTAGAAAAAATTAATAAATGTAAAAAGATTAATTCTGTTCATATGTATTGTGATGGATCGGTTAGTGAACATGGAGCTGGATGTGGATTTATAAATTGTCTTTGTGATGAAAATGGAAAATGTGAGTTAAAAAAAGAAAGTTTTAAAATAGAAGGAACAAATTGTAGCACTGTTTCTGAATTATGCGCAATATATGAAGGATTAAAAGCAGTTTCTGATATTAGGAAGGATATTTTTTATTTTTGTAGACAGTCAAAGTGCATTAAAATCATTGGAGGCTAAAGAACCTCGTTATAAATCTGTTGTAAATAAATGTAGAAATTTGTTTTATAATATTCATTTAAATAATAATAAAGTTGAATTTATATGGATACCTTCCCATGTAAATATATATTATAATGATATTGCAGATAATTTAGCTAAACAGGGGGCAGAAAAATATGAAAGTGATATTTTTGAATTAATAAGTCTTAATAATATTAAAAGTCATATAAGATCAGTTAGAAATCAAAATGAGCTATTAACTATTAAGCTATTACTGGAAAAGGGAAGTAGTTGTTTATATCATTATTTGAAAATTTCTGAAGGAACAAATGTAACTTATGGAAAACGATCTACTTTGTTTGATAGTTGGGTTATGAGACTTAGATTGGGATATAAGTATTATTGGGAATTTAATAAAGACAAAAATGTACCTTGTAAATTTTGTAAACAAGACAAAAGTCATAAATTGTATCATTACATTATGGAATGTAAAGAATTTGATGGAATCAGAAATGATTCCATTGCAGATCTGTATGAACAGATATGTTTTGTAATTAATAATAATAAAATAACTGATTTTATTGAAAAATGTAAGGGAAACCATATTGTATTTTAAAATAGAAAAACTGTGTTATTGGGAAAGGGAAGATATAGGAACACTATACTTCCCTTTTGATGTAAATTATCAATAAAATATTTGAATTTGACTTTGAATGGGGTAAGCACAGAAGTCTGATAACTTGAGGTCCATTAATTGAGGAGATCCTACCCCAGATGCTGTTCAAAAGACGCTGCAATAAACAGAATTAAATTAAACATAAACTTCTTGTTGAAAGCAAATCAGGTTTCGACTGAGAGCAACGTTTAGTAAAAATAAAAATTAAACAGCACCAAAAAGTAAACATAAACTTATTGCTGAAGGCAAAAAGTGTTTGGTTAACAATAATGTTTAATAGAAATGACAATAAAGAATCTATTTCCATGATGAGGCGCAAGGAAGGAGGAAGAGGGTTGAGGAGAGTTGAGGTGTTAGGTGGTGGTGTCTCTGTTGAAAGGGGAGAGAGAGAGAGAGAGAGAGGTGGACCAGCCGGATTGGGATTTGAATCCCCGGAAAAAGGATTAGATGCTCCTCCTTGGATTCAAATCGTATTTCCGAAAATGATTCTTTGTGTTGTTCCTTTTGGCTGATTTCCTCCCGAGACGATTTGCTCTCCATAGGGAGAGAGAGAGAGAGCAGGAGGAGGAATTGAATTTTTCCTTGTCTGCACAAAATGTAATTTCTGAAGATAGAGCTTGGTTTGGGTGCACAAGGGCTGCGCAGATAGTAAGGATGAAATCGCATGAAATATGTTTTTTTATTTTTTTAGAAAACCATTACGTGAAGAAATTATTATTATTATTATTATTATTATTATTATTATTATTATTATTATAAAAAGATTTACATTTTCTAGGGAACCAAAAAAATTACAATTTCAGTAAAAGTAGGCATTGTGACTTAAAAAGTATCAAAACTGACTGAGAGAGAGAGAGAGACTTTTCCCTCTAGGAAACAAATAAAATACAATTTTCGGGTTATTGGCTGGACTTGAACCGCATCTCGTCCTCCCTCGTTCCTCCCCCCCTTCCCCCCCGTCATCATGTGCCCCGCTCCAACAAATCCTCTGAAGGACAAGGGTTACCCCGAGGCCTCCGAATCCCTTTGAAGGAAGAAGAAGAAAAGGGAAGGATGGACTTTTGAAGTTGACCTCAAAATGCTTTGGCCAGAGATGGAGGGTCAAAGCTCTCTCTCTCTCTCTCTCTCTCTCTCTCTCTCTCTCTCTCTCTCTCTCTCTCTCTCTCTCTCTCTCTCTCTCTCTCTCTCTCTCCCCTTTGTCGAAGGCAGTTTCTTTATTTCTTGGTGTTCATGATTGTCGTGTATGTTATATAATAATAATAATAAAAGTCCATCTTGTTCTAGTTTGGGAACTGTTGGAGATATAAAATGATAAAATTGTCAGCATTGATAATCCCCAGAAATAGTTTGGAGGTAGCAGAAGACTGATTTTGCTTATGGAATTTAGTCTGTCAGTCCACTTTTTGCCATTCATCACTTAAGACAGAAAAAATATTGAGTTGGAGTGGTTGGACAGCAAAGAAAGAGCTCAAGAAAATAAAGGAAATGAAGTACAAGGATCTAAAAGTGGAACTGGGAGACACTTCACAGTTACACTAAGAAATGATAATTAGAGGTGTTGGACAGCAAGATGGAATAAAGGAAAAGGGATTGGAGGTCAAGTAAAAGCTAAAAAAAAAGTGGGTGCAGCTAGAGGCCGAAAGGACGCTGCAGAGAACCTTGAGTAATGGCCACAATTTCGCCTCAATTGTGGAAACACCAGTTGTACATCTCACCACATTTGCATTTAGAAACTAAGGCGTTTTTGGCAAATGTTCTTTATGAATAACTTTGACAAACCTTTCTTTTATTATAAGTGGATGGCCCTGAGCGAGAGCTGAAGCTCACTTATGAGCACAATATTAGAGATATTACGAGTCTAGTGAGCATTAGTTTCTATTTTGTTTTCATTCATTTAAGAAAAGCATTTTGTGTAATAATCGTCACGAGGTGCACAGTAAGCATTACTCAAGGTTCATTGCAGCGTCCCTTCGGCCCTAATGTAACCAATTTCATTCCTTTGACTGTAACTCCGTTCATATTCTCTTTCTTCCATCTGACTCTCCTCTACCCTCTCCTGACAATTGTTTCATGGTGCCACCGCAAAAGGTTTTCCTCCTGTTTTGCCTTCAAAATCTTTCTACTCTAAATTTCCTTTTCAGCGCTGAATGACCTCATAGTTCCCAGCGCTTGGCCTTTGGCCTAAATTTCATATTACATTCCAAAGTCCTCATCATATATTTACCCATTATCATTATGGAGTGATGTATGTTTTTTTTTTTACGCGTATTTTAGAGACACGGAAATGCAGATATATTTGCGCATGCCAAATTCGCAATTCTTTTGTACACAATTCACAATTTACTTGTTTCATCAACTTCAAGTTCAGTAATGGACTCTGTTATGAGACTAAGCTGTTATCCGAAAGAGGTAACATTAAAACACCTTTTCTTCTCTAGCAACATAACGTAACACTAAAGGAGAGAGAGAGAGAGAGAGAGAGAGAGAGAGAGAGAGAGAGAGAGAGAGAGGGATATAACAGACTCAGAAGGCTACAAAAACAAAAGAATCTACAAAAATGGAAAAAAAGTCTTTTTCAAAGCAGAGAGGAAATACTGTAGGTCTGTGATTTTGATAAAAGCCAGGAGGAGAATTTTGTTCATGTTAGACAATAGTGTCGCTGAAAAAACACATTGTATCATATGTATATACCATCATCATAGTCTTGGATTCTGTTATCCATTCAACAGCATATCTCCGGTAGGGGGCAGAGCCGTCAGTGCGCCTCACATGGTGCACTGTAGGCATTACTATATTTTTCAGCGTCCCTTCGGTCCCTAGATGCGATCCAATTTTTTTTTTTTTTTATCCTTTTACTTTACCTCCGTTACCCATTAGGGTAATGTGATAAAGTGGGGGATTGGTCTGGTGTGCACCTATGGACTCGCCCAACACCAGAAGAAAGAGAGAGAGAGAGAGAGAGAGAGGGAAAGAATAATCCTGACTCTTACTAAAAGGAAATATTTAATTAGTATTACCGTACAGAACTTCTTTATCAAGAGAGAGAGAGAGAGAGAGAGAGAGAGAGCTGTACTTGTACCAAAGGAAATATTAAGCTGATATTTCCAGACCAAAGTCCTTTTAATAACTATGAAATATTTCTGGAAAAAAAATTATAAAGAAAAAGTACAGACATTTTATTCTTCAATTCCAATAGACCTCAATAGACGACGCCATTTTGTCGTAGAAAAATCCTGAAGAAGATCCTTCAAAGGGTCTGATCTGTAATCTTGACGTATTTTGGTATACTGGCCCTGCCCCCCAAGTTTGGCTATTGAATTTGTTGTCAGTAACGAGCAACTCCCTCACTCTTTTAGTATATGTACTGTATTTATATTGTAAGTATATATATATATATATATATATATATATATATATATATATATATATATATATATATATATATATATATATATATATATATATGCTTTAAAATATGTATTTAATATTACGTTGAAAATAATCCCATGATACGTAATGTAAAATTGTAATACTTTAAATTTGAGAGAGAGAGAGGGAGAGAAAGAATTCTTCCTGTAAGCTAACCAGACACAGTCATGTGACTACCAGGTACATAATTCACCATAGGCTTAATTGTTTTCTCAGGAAACGGCCTTTATAAATCGTTTCCTCCCCTCTGAGGTCGATCTTGGGTTCACGCTGTTTTAGGTAGGTTGTTAATTGGTGGACCAGTGGCGTTCAAATTATTCAGTTTCGTATCGAGAGAAGTGAAAAAGCCGTTGATTATAATGTTAAAATGTATAACGTAAAATATTTGTTTATTTGTCTTTGTATAAATATGATATAAAATAAATTTACTTTAATTAGTCTTTCTGTTATAATAGGGCTAAAGTTTATCATAAGAATTTAAACAGTTAACTACTGACGAAGAATTTGGGGGTGGGGGTGGGGCCCTGTTGCTTAGGTGTACTGAGTGTTTACCCCCGAGAGGGTGGTGGCTTGTTCCTCTCTTGAGTGTCCAAATAACTCGACCGTATGTGACAAACGCGGCTCCAGCTTGCGGTTTGTTTATATTTTCCAACTGTCGGTGTTTGTTTCAGTGACATCCGAAGGCTGTGATTGTGTTCTGTGTTGTCAAGTGATTGAAACGGAAGTGTTTTTACTTTGGAGTCATCGACGACGTTCCTTTAGGGCCTGGAAGAAGGTGAGGGTTCCGTTCCATACGTTCCAGCAGAAGCATTTTCCAGATTTTAACTAAATGACATATATTCAGAACGTTAAATGTGTATAGGCCTAGGCACTTATTTAGTGTGTAGCCGTTGCCTCATAGCCAAGGTTATGCCATTTCATAGGCTAGGCTAGGCTTTTGCTGTATATCATCCAAGTCCTGTAGTTTTCCAGGAGAGGTTACTACAGATATTATACCGGGGCCATAATGATGCAAAAACTGAAGCACCAATAAGAGATGCTGGTTAAGATACTGTATACGAACAACCAGGGTGGGGGAGGGAGCTGTTACTATCCAAATGTGGCAGTCTGCACTTTTCTGATGTAGAATTTCATGTTTTTCATAAACATTATATATTACGCAAGCCTCCTTCAAAACGTATGAAACTATTGTAAATATGCCAGATGACTTTAGCCCATTATTTTTTTAAAGATTGTTGTAGGTATTTTTATAACCGATAGCCTACACAATAGGGAACTGCTACAGACACGACTCATTGCTGAGGTTCGTTACAATTTCTCTGAATTATACTGTACATCCCGTTCATACTACCAGTGTCTACATACACGTTTCAATTACGTCTTTTTCTTCATACATTTTCATTTAATTGATCAGAGTCCTCAAGTCTTGAATAGAATTGTATCAAGTACGCGACTGGCTCGGTCAGAACTCCCAAAATTCTTTTCTAGTCCAAATTATGCTTTCTTGTTGTTGTCTTTCTTTCGTGCTGATCTCAACACTCAGTTTCCATATCTCGCTGTCTTGTGAAATGGAATAGAAATCTCATAAGAATGAAACGGGTTAGACCCATAATGCGCTTTGGGGGTGGTGGCGAGGGGGAATGCTACAGCAGCTCTTTATAATACCGGCTGGAGAACATTAGACGACTTGCGATCAACAAAGCCCGGCTGTATTTTATGGAAACCATGAGTTTCAGTGCATAAAATATTGCAAGAGATTGATGGAAAATGAAGAATGATGTATTATCAATGTGCTTATTCAGTATGAGCCTTATGAAGCATCAAAAATGCTTTCCCAGCGACGCCGAAAGAAGCACCTTCTTCCCTAACGGTTTTTGAAAGGCGCTTCTGCCTTTTCTCATTTTCAGCAGTTTATTGACAGCAAACCCTGATAACCATCGCCGGGCTGTGACTTCGAGTATCGGTCTGTAATTCTGCTGACACTGATAGACATAGTGAGTGGGCAAGGCTGGTGTGAGGTCAAATCAGAATAGACCTATGTAAAAGAATGCATTCCCCTCTCAGTTAGTGAACACATCAAAACCTTAATATCATCGTTTGTTAATCCAAATAAGGGAAATTAAAAAAATCTATTATTGGAGGAGTATTTGGAGATGTGTTTTTACCTCGAACCTGGTAACACTCGTGAAGGATAAATAACAAATAAAAAGGAAAATCTTAGGCGTTCTTCGATGAGCATTGACTTACGGAAGGGTAGGCCATATTATTTAATGTTAAATTGTTTGTATTAAAAGTACTGAATTTCGTCAATGCACAGTTTCAGAAAAAAAAAAAGTCTAAGCGTAGTCCTATAATATAATGCTAAGACAAGGGGGTCTCTCTCTCTCTCTCTCTCTCTCTCTCTCATCTCTCTCTGTGCATTCGTTTATGCCCCCTTTCTTCTGTCTGTCTCTCTCTCTCTCTCTCTCTCTCTCTCTCTCTTTCTTTGCATTCGTTTGTTTCTGTGGTGGTCTTCCTCTACCATTTTTTTTCTCACCCCGTCTGAGGGAAGTACATCCGGCAGTGTTGCCATGACCAAGTGCTAATGAATGTTAATTTTTCGTGGACAAAAATAATGAGTTGAAAGAGATCCCCGTGACCTGTGGTTGATTGTTTGTAATTAATAAATTCCACCCACCTTTTTTTTATTTTTCGTTTATTGCGAAAGACTTTCTACCGAAACTTGATAAATAAAGCCATGGAAAGGTCTAATATTAACTGATGTTCTTTTAACTAAAGTTGATAAATGTTACCAACGATAAAATGGTGTTGCCTCTTATTACAGTTTACTTCATCCGGACTACTGCTTCTCTTATTTGGTTGGCTCTTAATCCTTCCACTTTTGTTAATGTTAAATTTTGTCATCCATTGTTGTTGAATATCATAATTTAACAAGGAAAAATCGTTAAAAACCACTAACAAATTTGCTCAGGTTAATTTTGTCAGTTTTTAGGAATTGACCTTTGTATCCTTACAGTTCGGTTACGGTACTGTCATTCAGTTTATACTGATGCTTAAGCCGTCGTTATTATTATTATTATTATTATTATTATTATTATTATTATTATTATTATTAATAGCAGTACGAATGTTATTATTATTACAACTACTATGTCTTTCTCGCCACTACATCAGTTTACTGTCCGAGCTTTTGTGTCTTGACCTGTCATTAAATGTTTAAAGGTCTCTCTCTCTCTCTCTCTCTCTCTCTCTCTCTCTCTCTCTCTCTCTCTCTCTCTCTCTCTCTTACACAACTCAGTAAAGTGTATGATAAAACGAACTGTGACGTATTCAAAGCTTATGCCTATTCTTAAGGAAGAATGTCTTCACGGGAAATCTTTAGTCTCAGGAGGAGGAGATGGGAGTGCGGAACGAACTACATTCACAAGACAGTCTCTTGAGTGTTCGATGTCCCCAGGAGGCGGAGGGATACACAGACTAATATTTGGCTGAGCATAAGCCTAAAGGAAATGGAAAAAAAGAAAGTGATAGAAGAATGGAAAGTGGGGAGGCCTCAAGGAAATGGGAAAAAGAGGGCGACAGAAGAATGGAGAGAGGGAAGGAACGAGTAGAGAGTAGAATAATGGAGAAAGTAAATTAAGCCGTGTAATCTGGAGTCTTGGTTTTAATATTATCTGTTTTTCCCCAAATTTGGGCAATATATATTCATTAATATTCCTCACTGTTATCACGTAGGGAGTGAGTGAATATTTTCAGATTATATTCATGGAATGAATAATGTGTGAAGATTCAATAGAATATTCACTGGATATTAACCCGTTCATAATTTCTGGTCCGATAACTTGCATGGAACAAATAATTCGGTTAAAATTACTGGATAAAATTCAGCGTTATTCTGTTTCCTGTTATTTAGATTCGCCAAATATGAAACTCGTAGCGTTTTCGGACGATGGTTTTATATCAACTTCTATTTTTAATGATTTTTGTGTATACAGCTGTTTTTAATTAATATAAAAAGGTGCTTATGATTTAAGAAGCCTTTTTTCTTGAATATTAAAAGAATGTCCTTTTTTCTAGAGTAATTTTATATATCATATTTATTAGTATCTGGTGGTCATCCTTTGTTACGGGTTGCAGTCACATGAAGTAAGAAATATAAGTATCTCATCGAGGTAATGCATATAGGCTAAGGTAACCTCGGAGAAGAATTTTCTATGTGGACTGTGCTGAGTTCCAGTGTAGAAAGTAAGAAATATAAGTACCTCATCGAGGTAAAGTACGGAATATATTTAAGAACTCAAGGTAACCTCAGAGAGGTATTATCTATGTTAACTGTGCTGCGTTGCAGTCATATAAAGTAGGGAATATAAATAGGCTACCTCGTTCTCCTTAGGGTAAAGTCAGGAATGGATGTAAGCACTGGAGGTAGTCTCGGAGAGGTAATTTCTAAATGGATTCTATCACTATTCTGCCACTTTCTGTAAAGGTCACCAAAATCATTGATGTCAGACTAGTTAATGAGAATGGTTGACCTTTGCTTTAAGACTGAGTTGGTCTTGTTCTTACACGGGCTCTTGCTTCCAAAAGCAGCCCGCGAATATAAATGAGGGGACTTTGATTTAGCTGAAAGACGAGGCATTACTGGACACAAGTACTACATTAAGTTAGAAATGTTAACCCTTTGATGTTAGATTTTGTATTGTCATTGCACGGACTCTTGCTTACAAAGCATACCCTTTGGCCCAAATTTTGTATTCCTTTTCCAGTTTGTATAGACTTGACCAGTTGTTTTAAATTCATTGATTTTTTTTGGAAAGCTTTGTTTGTAGTCTATTAATGTTTTTGGGCAGAATTAATGGAAAATATCTAAATGAAAATATTTAATTTTCAGATAGGCCCATTTTGGAAAGCTTCAAGTTTTCTTAAGTGTCCAATTTAATTTTTTATTTTTTGCTTTTTTTGGGCAAGAAATTTTTATAGTCTAAGTTCTTTGGGGCAGAATTAATGGAAAATATCTAGATTTAAATATATACACTTTAGATGGGTCGATTTTTGGAAAGTTTCAAGTATTCTGAAATTTCCAGTGATTTCCCTAACGCTGAGAACTTTAAAGTTCAAAGTGAATTTATTTACTTGTGTATTTGTTTATTTATTTATATATTTATTCATTCATTTTTAAAAGGATGCTGACAAGTATTGAGTGATGAATCTTTCTCCTATATTATGCTAAAATGATGGGATGTCATTTTGTTATTAATATTTATTTCCATTTATTCCAGGTCACCTTGTGGTCTGGAGGTTCATTCAACTGCTGAAAAGGTAAAGTAACAAGATTGTGATCGCCTCTGGAGTTTGTTTGAATTGACATTCGTGTATGTATAATTTGTACTATTTATATGCTTGTCTAGCGTATTAATCTGAACTCTCTCTCTCTCTCTCTCTCTCTCTCTCTCTCTCTCTCTCTCTCTCTCTCTCTCTCTCTCTCTCTCTCTCTCTCTCAGTCCTTGAGAAGCCACCCACTCTCCCCTCTCAAATTCATAGACCATCTCTCCAGCACTCTCGTATATATTCTCTAATTCTCTCGTTATTTCATATATATATATATATATATACATATATATATATATATATATATATATATATATATATATATATATATATATATATATATATATATATATATATATATAGAGAGAGAGAGAGAGAGAGAGAGAGAGAGAGAGAGAGAGAGAGATATCTCGTTCATCTACGAGGACAATCGAGAGATGGCATAAGGCCCAGAATGGTAATGGATTGGTAAAAGGTGGGGAGGGCGGGGGCCGGAGATAATGAGGTGGGCCATTATAGAGGAACCAGGGTGCGGATTTGGGCTTCAGGGATCCGTGATTGAGAGGTGGAATGCGCTTAAATGAAAGGAGTACGTGAGAAGAATGCATGCGAAGAATGCATTAAGATAATGAATTAAAGTTTCATTCACATTTTAGTCGATAGCACAGATTTTCAATTTTTTTATGATAAATTTTATTAAAAGGAAGTATAGTCCACCGCATGGATTCTATGTTATCGCATTAGCCTTATAATATAATCAGAATCCGCTCAATATTACTGAAGGTTCTTTGCAGCGTCCCTTCGGCCCTTAGCTGCAACCCCTTTCATTTCTTTTACTGCATCTCCGTTCATAGTCTCTTTCTCCCATCTTACTTATTCCATCCTCTTCTAATAATTGTTTTTTTAGTGCAACTGCGAGGTTTTCCTACATTTACACCTTTAAAACCTTTTTACTCTCAATTTCCCTTTCAGCGCTGAATGATCTCATAGGTCCCAGCGCTTGGCCTTTGGCATAAGTTTTATATTCGAGTTCCTGTTCCAAAAATGTGCTCTTAACGTTGGCGGTGGTTTGCGTTTCCTGAGTCCATTTTTTAAAACTTGTTTCGTTAATATCTCTATATAATTTGAAGGAGCTGATGCATTGCCTTTAAAAGCCTTCGTGTTCCACCTCATTTGCATAGAGGAGGGGGAACGGAAATGGCGTTCCTCTCTCTCTCTCTCTCTCTCTCTCTCTCTCTCTCTCTCTCTCTCTCTCTCTCTCTGATGTAACGTGTAGATAGCCTTTAAGTGACCATAGGAATATTCTGATAGACATAAGATCTCTCTCTCTCTCCCCTAATGGGATGTTGGGAATTAACTCGTGATGTGATTTACCGTAACGTTAATTCGTAATTGAATATGCTATTGATCTCGACTGTAAACAGGAAAGACTCATTCGCTCTGAGTTGGATGCAGGTATAGTCTATATATATATATATATATATATATATATATATATATATATATATATATATATATATATATATATATATATATATATATATATGTATATATGTGTATATATATATTTATGTGTGTGTACATATATATCTGTATATAATGTATATATATATATATATATATAATATATGTATATATATATATATATATATATATATACAGTATATATATATATATATATATATATATAACTATATATATATATATATACAGTATATATATATATATATATATATATATATACTGTATATATATAACAGACACCTCACACGTCTCAAACTGTCGGCCTAGCCACTCACGTCTCCTCGCTGCTGGGAGAAAGGGAGCTGGGGATTTGGCACGATACATAGGCTATACACATGTGCTACCGGGGTCTAAGTGATGCCAGGCAGGGCAGCTGATCGAGGCTACAGCCTATCCCATATGGAAAATGGGGAAAAAGGGAAGAAGAAGAATGTATATATATTATATATCATATACATATATATATATATAGAATATATATAATATATATATATATATATATATATATATATATATATATATATATAATATATATATATATATATATATATATATATATATATATATATATATATATGTAATAACATTAATGTAATGCACATTTAATCCTTGTTTCCTTTTTCATATCTTGCAGTCGAGGGGGGCGGGGTTGCCATTTTTAAGGTCGTAATACTCATCCCCCTTCCTCCCCCCCCCCTCGCAATGGTTCCCTCGTTTTTCTGGGCTGTGCAGCGTCCCTTTATGTCTTCGTTATGCATAACATTGCCTTCGTATTATTTTCCTTTGTTTATTTGTCACTGTTTTACGATACGAGGAAATGTTTAGGATCTTTTTTTCTCGGAGCTGTGATTCGGGAGGTTCTAATTCTGGCTGGGCCTCTTGGAGGGAGGGGGCGGGTTGTTAGGGGATCTGTTGTTTGTCCTGGCAGAAATATTCTACAACCTCATTTGGCAAACTGTAACATATTTTGGTTGTAGCAAAGATAAAATCATAGTAAATTGTTTAATCATAAGGCCATCTTGATGTTAACTGCAAGAGTACAAGATGGAATACAGTTCGGGTGAAAAGTCGCGTCTGTTCCGGAGACGGTTTAGACGAGAACATTTCGTCCGGACAAATGTGAGGTTGAAATCATGATTATTTATTTATTTGTACACTTATTTATTCTT
Organism: Macrobrachium rosenbergii; assembly: GCF_040412425.1. Classification (NCBI taxonomy): domain Eukaryota; kingdom Metazoa; phylum Arthropoda; class Malacostraca; order Decapoda; family Palaemonidae; genus Macrobrachium; species Macrobrachium rosenbergii. Next base: position 3,154,091 of record NW_027100730.1, read on the forward strand.
AATTCGTGCGTTTTATCTTTGGGAACATACATCAGCTAACGTAAGAAACGACAAAGCTCGATTAGAATGCTTAGTCTGGACGGTAAATTCAGCTTAGGCCTACGAAAAAGGCTTCCATTGTTGTGCCAATAAACTCCGCCTGTCTGACCGCGGTTGCGTTCATTCGACTGATAGGTCCGTAACTCTTTTCGGTTTCATCGCGTTCTGTTGCTGAGTCTGACGTTTTTAGGACCCTTTTACCCCCGAGAGACCGATTGTTCGTGTTTGCTGACGCTTATTGTGACAAAGGAGACTTTTGTGACTTTAGAGCCGAACTTTTTCCATAAAAAATAGCAAAAGGCAATCGTTGTTCAAGGGATATATTGCAGCCGTGAATATTCGGCTTCGTGAACGGGTGAAAAAACACATCCGAATCAGGCGCATGTTGTGTGAGATTGTTCCTTGAACAAAGTGTATTTTTGTACCGGGGTTTACAAGTGGCAGGCCTATTGCTTTCAAGATTCATATAATGAACAAATTGGGAATTATAATGTTTTGAACAGGAGTCTTCATTGAGTGCGCAACGCATAAACTAGGCCTATTCAGATAAGACTGTTCTTGAACTATGTGTATTTTTGTACCATTGTTTATGAGTGGTGGGCCTATTGCTTGTAAGATTCGTGTAATGAACAGTTTCAGAAATCGGATGTTTCTGAACAGGAATCTTTGTTTAGGGGACCGTCACATGACGTCATTCTTAAGAAAGAAACCTCAAAGTAGATACGAGCAATTCCTACCATTACGAGAATGACTTGCTCTTAAATATACATCGTTATTTACATTCATACTAAAGTTAACAAGTTCACGATTATTACGGAAAAATTTATCATCGTCAGTTTGGGGCAGGAGGTTGTGGAAGGGAGGCCAGTGTCCTAAAAATCACCCCCCCCCCCAAACAGGGTTAGGCCTGTGTTCTGTTCACAAGATCGTCTTAATTACGCTTTAAAAACTTGGAACCCTGTGCAGCTGAATAGGCTAATTAGGCTGATTAGGCTAATTAGGCTGATTAGGCTGATTATATTATTTTTATTATGTGATTTAGGCTAATTATATTGAGATAATCTAGGCCTATCAGTCAGACCATTTGAAGTTGGTTAAAGTGAACTGACAAGTCAGAACGGAGAGAGAAATATTAAGAAATGAGGAAAGAAATTGCATTGCAGAGTTGTAGATGGAGGAGAAACACAGGAAAACTTTTAGAGAGATTCAAAAGTTCAGCGCAACTGAAAACTATGCTTTTAGTTTCGTTCCGTTTCGTCTAGTTTAGTTTAGTTTTACGTCTTCGTTTTCTGTTTATTATTATTATTATTATTAATACTAGCTAAAAATATTTTGTAGAAGACTTTTTCTATTTTCCTGACAGGACTTCTCATTGAGGTGTATGCTAACAGCGCCCCTGCTAGGTTTAAGAATACGACGGTTAGGACTCATTATAGGAAGGGCTCTCTCCCACTGCTCCACCCGGTGACACTAACATGAATTTGAACGTGCTGCACAAATGTTAAGGAATAATACATTTCGGCACTCCAACAAACTTATCAACAAAGAAATTGAACTGGCTTGGAAATGGTATAGCGGTAAGAGCGCACAACCTGCCCCCAAGATGACATCAAGATATACTGTATTATAAGGCCCGGATGCATCCCCAGTGCCGCGAGGACGAGAGCTCCATCAAGAAAATCGTCATGGAGAACGTCACCCTGACCAAAGATAGCAAGAAGATAAATCTAGTAATCTATTACAAGAACCGCCGCACCTGTTATCTCGTGATGAAGAATAACCCCTCTCCGCCAGCAAGAGATCCCGTCAAGCAGAAGAACATGGTGTACCAATCTGCAGGCAAACGACCACGATGTGTCTGTCAAAAGGACTCTGCCACGCCCATCATGCAACCACGCTCGTGTTGTGCTCCACAATATCGCATCTCCGACAGTATTATACAAAATATAAGAGCACCGGAGCCGCCGACCCTCGACGCCTGCGCCTGCTGGAGGCGCTCCTCATTGCCGAGAGAAAACCCACAATGAATACGACGCAGGAAGCATCGCTCCTACCAACGAATTCGAGAAGAGCAATGCCGAACACCCACCAAATCCAAACACCCACCAAATCCAACAAATACCTGAAAATGACAACCCTGAGAATGGAGACGCCCCTGATGAGCAAGGCGCCCTTCGAGACAAGCCCCCGAACACGAGAGAAAGAGTAAATAATGATATCATTCATCCTCCGCCCAATAGCAGCTAAACTATCATCGATGTCAGTCGGCGACATCATGCAACGGCACGCCAATGGAATGCTGGAATGAGTGATATTCCCAGGTTAAAAAGATCTGTTTGTGATCGAGCTTCGCCACAGAAATTTGGCTTGAAGTTCGCTGACTGCAACCAATCAAAATTCGCCGTCCATGTCCCTCGGCTGAAGCCCGTGTATAAATTCGGAAGGACCTATGCAACCTGGTTACGGGCTGCTCTAGGAGCAAGAGCCCGTGCTGGCACAAGGCCAGCTAAATCTGAAACAACAACTGCAAACTGCCAGTCCTCTACTGGCTCCCGCTGGAGAATGACAGAAGAGTCTGTCGAAACGTCGCGCAACAAGTGCTTGTGCTAAATCTTCATAAGTCATAATATTCTAACTGTATAGAATATATAAAAGCAGAATCCAGATTTTTTACTTTTCCCCCATGAAATGACAAATATAGGCGAGCTGTTAGCACGCACCTCCAATGAAGAGAAGTCCGCAATAAGGAAAATAGAAAAAGTCTTCTATAAAATAAATGCAGCTGAATCAGCAATAAAACCTGTTTAAAAGAGGGTCTGCTACCAAATTATTATTATTATTATTATTATTATTATTATTATTATTATTATTATTATTATTCAAAAGACGAACCCTATTCATATGGAACAAGCCCACCATAGGGGCCATTGACTTGAAATTCAAGCTTCCAGAATATTATTATTATTATTATTATTATTATTATTATTATTATTATTATTATTATTATTATTATTATTATTCCTAATGAACAAGTCACAGGCTAAGAAAATGCATACCCCAACTTCCAATACAGAGAAGATTTAATAGTGAAAAGATTCAAGTTATTGTATATTAAATACAAAATGTTTAAGTGCATTAAGTAATTTATAAAGCATAAGAATAAAAAAAAATCTGAAAACTATGATTTATAACAAATGCAATATGTTACCTAAAGAGGCTGAAACATTTAGTAAAGGCAATTGTTCTTTATTGCATAATCAAGCAAGATTTGAGAACAGTGGTTATAAATCCCACTACAACAAAATTATTCTTCCCTTTTTTAAATATTCTTCAGTTTCCCTGAAGAGAAGTTCAACAAACATTTGAGATAAGAGTTCAATATTTGAATGTTTGAAAAACCTCTCTTTGGGATGGACTTCATCAGCACCATTCAATAATTTGGCGTCAATTGGGGTGTGTCCAGAAGATGGTTTTTCAGGATTGTCAGTCACTTTATTGACGAAATGTGGGCGAAATGTTTCATTTTTTGCATAAGAGATAATGCTTGAGATTTCCTCAAAGCATGAATGACATCTTTCCGAAGATTCGCTGATCTGTGCACAAAGGGAGTCACGAAGGATGGTGAAGGAATGGCCAGCATGAAACGTCAAACGAATGGATGAAAGCAAAATATTATAAAGTAAGTATGATGATGCAGATTTGATTCAAGATACATATTTACACACCAAAACATATTTACTCGTCCGGTAGTTGTGGTTTGACCCAGTCGTGGTCGAAGTGTGGGTGGTTGGTCCGAGTTGAGGCAGATGTCGATGTGACAGAAACAAAACATTTATTATATTATTTTATGCGATATTCCACTTTGTCTTTTTTATTCGAAACTACAGTACTGTTCATATTAATTACATAAAAGTATTGATAAACTGGAGAAATAATAATAATAATAATAATAATAATAATAATAATAATAATAATAATAATAATAATAATAATACTGACAAAATGATTGCAAATAATAAGAAATAATCAGGTAAGCTTTCAGTTCACTTTTCATCTCTTTCAGCCAGTTCAAAGGTGTAAGGGGAGTTTATAAGAAAAACTGGACTCCTCATAAACCAAGACTTAGCGCGCCCTTGCTGCAGCTCCTTTATTCCTTTCTCTCCTTTCACTCTAACTCCTTTCATATTCTCTTTCTTTCGTCTTGCTTACTCTCCACTTTCTCTTCAGGCCGAGTATTCACGATCAGGTTTACCTGTGAGTTATTCCATTAATTCATCGCCATAGAAGGATCCCAAACACCTTGACCAGGATGTGGATGAAGTAGGTAGGAGCCTCATTCATTTTGTTGACAGGCCATACAGCGCTATTTGTAGGCTGTTCTGAGTCCAAATTTTACATAAAATTAAAAAAATAGTTCCATGTGATACAGATAACTGGCATAGGCCTAGGCAATTGCCTGTCTTTCTATGTATAATGAGATATATATAGAGATATATATATATATATATATATATATATATATATATATATATATATATATATATATATATATATGAACTTTACACTTACTCAATCCCGTTCCTCCTCTGCCCTACTTAGGGTATCCTAATCTCCCAAGCTGTCTTTGAAGTATCCGTGCTCTTCATCTAAGGAATCGGGGCTGCAAACCCTATAAGCCCTGATAACCAACCTTGGCCATGACTCTCGTCTTAATTTCCTTTCCTAGGCCTGGAGCATGTGTACAGTATGGATGAATTGGTATGTGTCTACTTTCTGTGCAATCTTTAAGTTTTTACATTTAACCCATCCCTTCCGCTTTTTAATTCAATACATCCAACAATGCAATTTCTCTCGCTTTCTTCTTTCATAGAACTTGCTGTGTTCATTTAGTTCATTTGTGCTTCGCCAACAGGACCGAAGAAGAGAGGTCGGTCAGACAAGGGAGTAAAGAAGAATCAGCCTAGTCGACTGCATCAAGTGAGCCATGACCCATGATTGACAGGTTGTAAAACAAGCACACTTAAATACTGAGTGTTGTTGGATATATATGTAGGCTTGAGGAGCCAAATTTCTTTCACATTTGCATTGAATGCCCCAGGTATTCTGAGTCATCTTCATTACAATTTATATCAAGACATTGTTTAAAGCAAGAGAAATCTAGTTCTTCTCAGCCTCGCTATCGATTGAAAAATGAACTTCCAGTT
>NW_027100730.1:3164333-3166833 GCF_040412425.1 Macrobrachium rosenbergii
GACAAATATCTATTCCTTTTTCATTTAGGTGCTATCTAGGAGTCTGGTTTCTGGATCCATGTAAAATGTTAAGGCCTGTGCATTCGATTATTATTATTATTATTATTATTATTATTATTATTATTATTATTATTATTAATATTATTTTTGTAAATACTGGCTGTTTCTACGGCATTAAGTTTACATAGAGTCTTCTCTATTCTTCCTAACATCTTTTCGTGAGCGTGCAGCTGGTGTATCAGATTTCCAAAGGACATGAAAAGTTTTCTGGTTATTTTGGTTTTATTTCCGGTAACTATTTTCAAAGAGTGAATGGACTGATATGCAGGTTGCGTGGGTATGCATAGCAAGTGGGGGTGAGTGTACAGTTGACAGAAAGAGAGAATGAGAATGAGAGAGAGAGAGAGAGAAAGTGAGAATGAGGGGGCAGGAAGCGAAATAAGAGGTGTGTGAGAGAGATAAAGAGAAGAGGGGATGAGAAAGAGAACCAACAATGGACACAGGAGGCAGATTACCTGGACGATCTATATCAATCCTGGCTAACAGCCACTCCTAAATACCAACACCGATTAGTCCCAGAAGATCTCAACGCCTCAGGGACCGATTGCATCACCAACCCGTGACCAACCAAAATGCAACTTAATGACCAACCTATCAACTGTGCACCCACCCCCACTTGCTATATATACCCATGCAACCTGCATATCAGCCCATTCACTTTTTGAAAATAGTCACCAGTGTGCATTTGAAACGTCAGAGGAAATAAAACTGAAACAAGCAGAAAACTTTTCATGTCCTTTGGAAATCTGATACACCAGCTGCACGCTCATCAAAAGAAGCTGTTAAGAAGAATAGAAAAGACTCTATGTAACCTGAATGTCGCAGAAACAGCCATTATTTACAATGCTCCTCTCCTTAAGGAAGGTCTGCTCCTTTATTATTATTATTATTATTATTATTATTATTATTATTATTATTATTATTATTATTATTATTATTATTATTATTATTATTATTATTATTATTATTATTATTATTATTATTATTATTATTATTATTATTCAAAAGGTGAAACCTATTCACATGGAACAAGCCTACAAGGACCATTGACTTGAAATTCAAGCTTCCTAAGAATATTATGGTCTTCATTTACGGAAGCAACAAAAAGAAGACGCTGCCCAAACAGAAAAACAAAATACCTAATCAATGAACAGAATGTAATTACTAAACACAGGGAGAAATTGTTTGTAATAATGCAATGCATCTCTGCATCCTTTGTACAAAGATGCAATGCATTATTACCCTCAAACAATTCTTCTATTGTTTTAGTAATTTACTTACATTTTTATCTATTCATTGATTAATTCATTGTGCAATTGGAACTTGAACTTTTGAAGAAGTTCCAGTTGCACAATATCCTCAGCAGGGAGGGAAGGAGGGAGGGAGGGAGGCTGTTCCACAGTCCTCCAACGGTGTGTAACAAAAAAGACCTCTGGAACTGAGAAGTTCGACAGCGAGATTTGAATCTGGCCGCTTCTCTCTCTCTCGGCAGGAAAAGAGGGTATGGGACTGCCAGAATGTGAAAGATCTCTGTTAAAATAACGTATATTATCTTTGGTGTGAATTCATGCACACAGGGAAGCTGCGAAGCAATGGGTTTTTTGTGACACTTGATGATCACTGTTGTCTACATATTTTTAATTAGGCGTTTGTGTAACACGGAACGCAGTAGCATGCAAAGGACTCAAGGTCTTTTCACGACTATTATCATTCTCAGTTCCAAAAGTCCTTTATTCCTCACACCGTTGGTCTGTGGAACAGTCTCCTTACTGAGGATGTCGTGCAATTGGAACTTCTTCAAAAGTTCAAGCGAAGATGCAATGCATTACCGCCCTAATGCTATTCTCCTTCCTTGCATTTTAATACATTTTTATATATTTATGAGTTTGTTAATTTCTTTTTTTCTTTTTATAAGTGATCTCACCTTTCTGTATTTCCCAATACCTTCATTTACTTCTTTCTGATGAACACCACAATACTCTTTGGAAGCTCAACTGCTAATGGCCCTGGGTGGGCTTGTTCCATATGGATAGCATTCTCTTCTGAATAATAATAATAATAATAATAATAATAACACACAATAATCATCATCATCATCATCATCATCATCATCATCATCATCATCATCATCATCATCATCATCATCATTTGAAGCTTCAAAATCCAGGTCAATGCCCCTTGGTGGGCTTTTTACATATGAGTAGGGTTCCATTTCTTCTAATCTTTCTCCCTGAATGATAATATCTAATAATAATAATAATAATAATAATAATGATCAACTTACGAGTACCCATGCAGCAAACACAGAAAAGAACTCGTTAAGGGTGTGATGCTAAGATTGGCGAAAGACTGGAACCCATAGCTACTGATCTTATCTCACCTTTTTCATGGAGTGTCTGGAAACGGAAGAAAGATGTGGTCAAGTGAATACCAGGACTCA
>NW_027100730.1:3176833-3181833 GCF_040412425.1 Macrobrachium rosenbergii
ACTCCCAAAAATATATGAAATACAAAACACAATAATGGAAAGTGTAAAATGCATAGCCAAGATATGGCAAACGTAACATAACAAAATAATAATATAAAAGAGGTATGAATATTCATATTAAATTTCCCACACCAGTTCATAAGTTCATAATGATTAGAAAGTCATGGTAAAAATCACAAGTTCAATTTTCTCCCATAAAAACAGAGATTTGAGACTCTACCTTATCTGCCGATTTTCAAAGCCTGGAACCACTTCAAAGTTATGACTGGACAACTGCAGTTCTATCATGTTAATGAACGATCAAACTCACTTTTAGGGCAGATTTTGGCATAATCTAGATCAAAGTAACGCATGTACTCACGAACATATATAGCGCTTTGGAGATCACCTGATCTCCAATATTGCTGAGCTTCTCGCGCAAAGAGGTGAGGAATCAAACTATGCACTGTTTCAGCAATCTTGCATCAAATCTCTCGCCCTAGTTCGCTCTCGCTCCTAACCTTCCACGATAACATCTTAAAGCATTGAAGCTATGAAATGCATATATGTGTCCTTTAAATATATATATATATATATATATATATATATATATATATATATATATATATATATATATATATATAAATAAATAAATAAAAAATGGTCTCACCCGATTCGTCAACATCACCTGGAATTTGCGACGTTGGAATGCGCTGGAATGACGTCCGAATTCAAAATTCATTCATTCCGTTCAGGGAATATCATATTCGGAATAAAAATTGTATGGCAACTTGGTGTATATGGTTAATACACTTTTTCCACGTATAACTTTGTATGCATAAATACACACACACACACACACACACACACATATATATATATATATATATATATATATATATATATATATATATATAGAATAACAGGACCTCATTTAAACAGGATGGTTTCTAACGGAGATTTTATTTACAGCGTTAAAAGATTTCAAGGACTAATCTGTCCCCATTGTCCCGTTTAAATGAGGTCCTGTCACTCTGCATCAATAAACAGTACAATTTTGTAAGTGATCAAGATATATATATATATATATATATATATATATATATATATATATATATATATATATATATATATATATATATATATATATATATATATATATATATATATATATATATATATATATATATACACATATATGTGTGTGTGTCTTTGGTAAAAAAATTAACTCTTATAACATGAAACTTTCCAGCAGAAGACTTAGAAGGTAGAAGAAGAAGAAGAAAAAAAGAAATTAAAACTCTTGGGTCTTTTACCTTTAATGAAATTGCTCTTATACGTAAGGTTTCTCAGGCCTAATAGGATAATCTGTCATTTTTCCCGGCCAAAATGGAACTGATTGGAAAAACTTATGGAAAGTTCAGAATTTTCTAATCAATTGCCAACTTTCCTGCCCAAGATAAAAGAGAAAAAGGAAAATAGAAAGTATGAGAGAAGAAGGAATTACATCACCAGATTAAAATCAGCTGCTACCATTCTGTTTCCTATTTCTTTCAATTTATCTGGTACCTTTCGAGTAATGACACAAAATCTCCTGGATAAAAATAAAATATATAAAATTCCTGTTTTTTTTTTTTTCGTAGCCCAATGTCCGTCTAACTACAGCCAACTCCATCAGCAACAAAAAAACAAAAACGAATAGACAGTAATTCCGTGGAAGAAAGCGACGCCATCGTGTCCCTCTGAAAGCAAGAGAATTCTCCTGAATGTGCACGGTATCTTTTTTTTTTTTTTTTTTTTTTGTTACCCTGCCAACTCGACAATACCCTGGATGAGCGATGACCAACAAACCTGATTTATTCTGAAAGAGTTCCGTAGTTTCTGGATCATCTGATATACTTTAACTGTGACGGCAAAACTGGTGATAAACTAAATTCTTTTCTTTTTTGAAGTCGGTAAATTATATAAATCCTGGAATCAACATATATCTTCTCATACATTATCTAACTTTGATGGAAATTTTGGTGATAAACCAACTTCCTTTTAGAGAATGATAAATTATACAATTCTGGAATCAACATCAATATTCTGATACAATGTTCAACTTTAACGGAAAAGTTGGTGATAAACCAACTTTCTTCTTCAGGGAAAAGAAAAATGATACCATTCTGGAATCAACTTATATCTTCTGATACACTGTTCAACTTTGACGGTTAATTTGGTGATAAACCAACCTATATTCTTTAGAGAAGCGATAAATATATAGTTCCCGGAATCAACATACATTGGTGACTATATTAAAGAAGGCATAAAACCAGCCATAAATAATAATAAAATGAATAAAACAAAAACAACAGCAGACTGTTTACTCTTCCGCCACGATCACAAATTTGCTGTTAAATTAACCTCAAATTCGACAGTTAATTCATTACTTCACAAAACAACTGAATGGAATATGCAATCTTGTATTTGGCCAAGAGATACGATATGCAAATATTTTCTTAGATAGATAACTGGCATTCAAATAGATGTCATTCACTGAAGAATTTCTGCAAAAATTAAATACCAGTAAACATGAAAGTCCAAATAAGTCAGTTATCAGTTATTCATTTCGTTTGAGTTGCAACACATTGTAAACACGCAATCGTTATCTTTAACAAACACTTTATTTTTTACGTAAATTTGAACCGAAACAGTAAATAACATCTGTTCTGCTTAAAAAAAAATGACCCAAAAGAACGGACAGAAGGCATCAGTGAATTTGGTTTTCCATAAGTTAACAAAACATAGAAATATAAAAATTCAAGTCGACTCTATCTGGTTCCTGTAATGGACAAAGAGAAGGATTACGAGAGAGAGAGAGAGAGAGAGAGAGAGAGAGAGAGAGAGAGAGAGTCAGGTTCGAAGGTGCTTCGCTGACCACATAATTAGTGCGTCCACACTACAGCAAAACATGTCACACGCACACACGCGTGTCGGTAACTTATCCCATACATACTACGAACAAGTTGAAAACACGTCAACAACTGTAAGTGAAGAACGAATCTTTGGCACATACTGATCACCATATGTAGCACCGGTTACGACTACTAACAAGTCGATAACATATATTCAACATGTTTGTGATATGTATGTCATAAGTTTCCAACATGTTCATGGCATGTTTTACTACAGTTTTGATGCAACAAGAGACTAACATAGTTTAACAAAACAATCGTTTACTTTAGAAGCTAATCAGCCTAAGTGCAAAGTGAATGTCAAGTTTGAGTGAAACAGCTTCAGGCACACACTCATTGGGTTGGGCTAGCAACTGCATCCCTAAAAGGGCTTTGAAGTAACCAAAAGGCTGTAATACTCTTCTCGAGCCACCCCCTCCAAAGCTAAGGAGACAAAGCCCGTACACTGAAAATTATATATACAGTATATATATATATATATATATATATATATATATATATATATATATATATATATATATATATATATATATATATATATGTGTGTGTGTGTGTGTGTGTGTGTGTGTGTGTGTGTGTGTGTGTATAGCCTATAACAGCCATAACTGTAACCACTTTTTCAGTGTTATAATTGCAAAGACCACAGTTCCGTGCAATTTCCCACAACAAACTCGAGAGAAGAAGAAACTGCATCCGCTCAATAATTATACTGATAATCAGAATAATGATCATAATTATGATACAATACAATGAATATTGTATCATTAAAACTTCAATGCTCAGTTACCCGGATAATCATATTCAGAATTATATACTTATGACAAAATACAATAAAAATTTACAGTTAAATGTCATTTCTCAATTATACTGATGATCAATCATAATGATGACAAAATACAATCCCAGTGAAACTGTCATTCCCTTCAGCCCAGGGACACCCACAAAAACAGAAGGTTACAACATAAGCTATGTGGTCATTAATCCCGGCTGGATCCGGGTCGACCCAATTTACACAGATCCGGAGTCAAAGGAAATTTTGCATAAATTAAATAACTGAATTCATTATGGAGTTCTTGCCGTGCAAAGTGAAGGCGTGATCGGGTTTCTATAGGCCTAACTGCCCAAACACCCGCCTCAACAAATTGCAATATATTTGGGCCTCTGTAGGTTTAATTGTCCAACTCCCGTCATCCCCAAATTTCAATATATATGGCTCTCTATAGGCCTAATTCTCAGCCCCCAAATTGCAATATATGTATTCAGATTTTGTTGTTTTATACACGTGCATAATTCACGAGAAAGAGAGTCCAATAAAACAGTTGATAAAATACAGCAAAAGCTTAGAAAATAATCACAAAATTCATGAGAGAGAGAGAGAGAGAGAGAGAGAGAGAGAGAGAGAGAGAGAGAGAGAGAGAGAGAGAGAGAGAGAGAGAGAGAGAGCTGTCTGAACCACTGAAGACAATCTGATTGATCAGCTGAATATGAATCTGAACAGAATGGCGTTACAATCGCCAGGGTCACTTAAGAGAAGTTGCAAGACATGAAAAACAAGTAACAGAAAAATAACCGTGACAAAGACTTCCTTCCCTTCTCTCACACAAAAGAGCCTTGTTACTTCGTCAGAAAACGAAGACGTAAAACTAAACTAAACTAGACGAAACGGAACGAAACTAAACGTGTAGTTTTCAGTTGCGCTGAACTTTTGAATCTCTCTTAAAAGTCTTTGTGTGTTTCTTCTCCATCTAAAACTCGGTCATTTCTTTCCTCATTTCTTAATATTTCTCTCCGTTCTGACTTGTCAGTTCAGCGTAAGTAACTTCAAATGGTCTGGACTGATAGGCCTAGATTATCTAAACATAATTAGCCTAAATCACATAATAAAAATAATATAATCAGCCTAATTAGCCTATTCAGCTGCACAGGGTTCCAAGTCTTTAAAGCGTAATTAAGACGATCTTGTGAACAGAACACAGGCCTAACCTTGTTTGGGGGTGAGGGGTGATTTTTAGGGCATTGGCCTCCCTTCCAAAACCTCCTGCCCAAAACTGACGATAAATAATA